>NW_024704815.1:0-238843 GCF_018977255.1 Callorhinchus milii
CAGCACATTTCGAACATTAGCTTGGAGTGACAGCCCAGACTGTACTAGCTCAAAGTTCTGATGTGAGGGACTTGAAACCACAACCATCTAACTCAGAGGTGAGAGTGCTACCAACTGAGCCAAGCTGGCACACAAACACACTTGCGCTAATTAAGACAAGAAATGCTCTAAGGATCATTTGCAAATTTGTTTCTTAAATAATTAATATTGACGTAAAGTTTTCTGACTTGCCTTAGCAATGAGCACTCTGCTCCAGGTCTCTGACACTTCCAGTTCTCTCCTACACATCAGCTGTAAACAGCCCCAGTGAAAAACAGAGGAAACCAACTATAAAGCTGGTTTCCTGATATAGGTTTGTGGGAATGCCAATCCATTTCCATAGAAGGACTGTAAACATTGGGTTTACTTGTTTTTATTATATTCCTTCCCCATTGTATGGCTTAAATTCTTAGCTCTAAATGTACTGCAGCTGCATAGAATACTCATACCTCAAACATCACGCACTGAAACAACAATTACCAGCGAAATATTACCTCACTGAGCTGAGATAGAATTATATGTCTTGACCGCAGGCTTCTTGATAACCAACAATGAAGACTGTCATTTGCTTTTGATATTTTTTTCGTTTCACTGGGTCCAACAAGGTTTCCTCCAGTTGGTTCTGAGATAAACAGACATTTGAGATATGAATATGTTTGATGTGTGAACCACATCTGTTAAAACTGAGCTAATTGTTCATGCAAAAGCTTTTCATCAGAAAATGTAAAAAGTACATGTCAATAACAATCCTGCATTGATATTACACCTTATACACCTGTCTCAAAGCGCTTCACAAAAATACTGTAAAGTGAATTATCTGTGTATTTTGTGAGCAAATGGAGGCAGCCAATTGTGCACACAGTGCCTCAGAAACAGTTATGGATTGAGTGACCAATTATTTATTATTTTGAGGAATTATACCTTGGAAAGCAATCCGCCAATCGACTAACAACCGGTTGCTATCGACTAACACCCTACTTACTGCTAGGCAAACAGAGGCGTGTGGAGACAGGAAACTTGCCCTAAGGTTTCGCCCTGCCTGAGAACTCGGGTCCTCTCGTTGTGAGGCTCAAACAAATACACTGCAGTACTCCACCAGTTGGCCCAGTTAGCAAAAAAAAAATGCTCAAAGGTGAATTAAAACAAGACCACCAAGATCCCATGTACAGTCTGTGCTGAGTTAGTTGATAATAAGGTATTAGAATTGGCTCTTAGTTATTTCGGGCTAAGGCCGGAATGATGAAGTCAGTCAAGGAGCCAGATTCTATCACTACACAGTATCTATCTGCTAGAAAGTGAACAAGTCAAGGTTTAGCTGTGAGTTTCCCCACAATATAACATCCTGTCCACATTCACTGTCTAGTTTCACATGAGAAAAATTGTTACTTTGGCAAGGTACTGACAAGGATAGCTAAGTGGAAACAAAAACAACTGGCCGTTTCAACTAAGAGGTTTAACCCATTTATTGTAATTATTTTCTATTTATTTCCTTTTCAAGCTTCTCAACACGACGCATCATCAGCTATCCCCATAATGGTCATGACCCGGAGATTTGCTGTTTGGGTTTCTATCTAGTAATTCTGTATGTGATCACTAGGAGGTGTGTGAGAACAGTAAAGAATGAGTGAAGCTTTCATTTTTGTTTTCTGACTTCAGGGAATTGTCCACACTAGAGATTGAAGGCATAGGAGAAATCCAGGAGTCCCACGTGGGCAAATATTGTGTGTGCGTGTGCACCTTGTGTAATAATAATAATAATCCTTGCATTTGATATAGCGCTTTTCACGTCGGGAGGACGTCCCAAAGCGCTTCACAGAACACACTGTAAAGTGAATTGACTGTATATTTGTGGGCGAACGCGGCAGCCAATTGCGCACAGCAATGTCCCACAAACAGTCGTAGATTGAAAATGACCAATTTATTATTGTTTTTGGTTTTGGAGGGATTATTATTAGGCTCTGTGTGGAGTAAGGAAACTTGCCCAAGGTTTCGCCCTGCCTGGAATTGAACTCAGGTCTCACGCTTGCAAAGCGAGTGCTCTAACCACTGAGCTACAGGACTCTGAAGAGCAGTAGAGCTCTGATGTTGTGCTCCATCTGAACTAAAATGTGCAGAAAACCCTGCCAAAAAGGTATTTTGTTCAGCAATAAGGAATGAAAACAAAATCATACACCAATTGCACATTGTCATTTTCAAGCAAAAAAATTGCAAACATATAGACAAGTTTGATGCAACAGAGATTGATCATTCGAGGAACATCGTTAACATTAGATTTAGTCTTATTATGACAGCAACAAAAACCTTTGCAAATAAAAATAAGGAAAAATTGGCGAGGTAAATTAAACTATGGCAGTCTCATTAAAGTCTTATGGTATGCTAGAACAGAGCGTGTTTTTCATCCAATACTAGATGCATCAGCAAATGGCTATTATTCAGTCGACCCTGCCTCACTCTTGGGGAAAATTCCATCTGGTCTAGATTACTCTTAAATTCTTAAACAGAACCCTAATTTTGAAGCCAGTTTTCTGTAAAGTAATAATATTATCTTAATAATTTCCATTGACACAGTGCCTTATCATGTCAGCAAGACATCTCAAACGCTTCACTGGATTCACTGTAAAGTGTAGTGACTGTGTATTTAGGCAAATGCAACAGCCAATTTGCACAAATACTATGAAGTGAATGAACATTTTTAACCAGACGATTGTTGGACAGGACAACAGGAGAATCTGTAACATCCACCTAATCAGACCGACAGAATCTGGTATAGCATCCTATCAATAGGAAGGCAACTCAACAATGCAGCAGTCCCCCCAGGAACGTCAGACTAAACTATGAGCTGAAAGTCACAGTGTGGATACCATATCGAAGCACGCATTACTTCCAGCAACAGTTATTGGATAGCAATCAACAGTGGAAATTTTGGCTGAATTTTCTCCTGCTTAAACTAGGGCATTGAGCCAAATGCATTGGCCTGCTATCACATTTTCTGTGATCAGGTATTTCAGCACAGATTGGGGAATCGAGTATGGGACCATCTTGGTATATATAGTGAAGCTAGTCACTGCATAAATTTGCTGAAACATTGGGAATTGGTAATGTTATTTTCCTTTTTAGAGGAGACAGTGTGTGGAGGCATCAGTCATGTTTTAAGTTTAGACTCACCAGATCAATGACAAACTCCATATTCGCTCCATAAAGCGTGTCTTGGAGTGGTTTTCTGTCTCTTTCATAATCACTCATGGTCTGCCAAAGCAAGTGTGGAGATTAGTTGGGTTTTAGTTCATTGTGAATACAATAGAAACACAGGGAAGAGAAAATGTGTAATTCACCAATATCCCTTGGGATTGTTTACTGAATCCATTACAGTCAAAATGCCATCTTCTTTAACTACTCACCATATCCAATTGTTAACGCCATTTATATCAACAATTCTTTCTTATAGGTTTGTTTAGAGTTAGCTTCTTATTGTTGCAAAGCAGTTTACAATTTTCTTTAGCCCAAGATGGGCTCTGTGATTTGTTACACTTTGCATGATAAATATGACTAACTTGGTCTAATTCTCAGTTTGAAAGGCTGTCACCATTCTAGAATTTGCAAGAATTGTTCTACAAATCCAGAGCTAAAGAATATATGGATTTTTTAATGAGCTATGGAAGAATCCAGTGTAAAATATTTTTTTCTCTTGTGTCAACTCAAAAAATGATACCTGAAGGGTGCCAGAATCTGTCTAATTGTTTAAGTCAGTCATACCTGATCTGGGGAGGATTTGGAATTAATATGCCACAAAATCATTGCAAAAATCAATCGAAAGAATTGCAAGAAATTTTGGCATTACTGACTGTTAGTGTTTATATTGGGATTGTTAAGACTATAACCAGATCCTGTTAGTTTTGTGGGAAAGATCTGTCAACAGCAAGTGTGATATTTAATTATAGTTTCTTCAACCCAAGAGAGCAAAATAGCAATCAAATGTCAAGCAAGCCTGCTAATGATGGAGGGTCAGCTACACAACCTTCAAACACAAGGTAGCCACAGGGTAAGAAGCCTAACTTGAACTTTCAAGCTAGGTTTAAAATGGAAAACAGAGTTATAGCCCAGGACTGATATCTTATAGCCAAGGTTTTATATCTTTTTGCTCCAAAAATCAAGTGTTCTTAATTCAGGTATTTTTACAAAGCTGGCAGACAGTCAAAACATATGGCCATCATCTCCTTCACCTCTTGCCTGCTCAATCTCCTTCACAGTATTTCATCATTGTGAACATTCAGTAGTTCTCCCGACGTGAAAGGCACTATACAAATATAATCTTGTTGTTGTTGTAGTCACAAATGAGCATGACAGTAAAACTGTCCTTTCATTAAGATCTGATAAACAAGCGCAAGGTGTCTCTGTATACTGTCATACTGTCTAGTCAGAAGAATGTCTCTTCTCTGTAGATCAGAAGAGAGGTGTGGTTGAAGAAGCCCCTTCAGCCAGTTTGATCTCCTTCCCATCATAATTCAGAACGTAATCTTAACTGGTCTCTTTCTATCCACAATTATCTAGGATACTTGTTCAGCCTTCGCACAGGACACTCCTCCAGACATTGTTATCAATGGCAAAGATTGTGAAGCAAGTCATTGGGAATCTGGTTTGCTGCTTGGCAGTTAGCAGGATACTGCATTTTAATGAAAAAGAGCCTCAACCCCATAGCTGAAGTCAAATACTGCGAGCTAGAAGTCTAAAGCTGCAGGTCAGGTTTCACAGACTTAATTATTCGGAACGGCATGGAGTCTGCTCCCACGCATCCCGGTACATTCTATGCTCTAAATATCAAATGTAGCAATAATTTGACCGCATTCATTTTCTACGCTTACACATGATGTAATAATAATCTCTATATTTGATATAGTGCCTTATCATGTGATCGAGATGTCTCAAAGTGCTTCACAGAATAAATTATATAGTGGATTGACTGTGTATTTTGTGGGCGAACACGACAGCCAGTTTTGCACGCGACAATGTCCCACAAACAATCTTGGAGTGAGTGACCAATTTTATTTGGGGGAATGTTGGCCAGGACACTGGAAAAACTCCCTTCTCTTTTCAGATAATGCCATGGGATCTTTAACACCCACCTGGACAGGAAGGTGGGACCTCGGTTTAGCGTCTCATCCGAAGGACGGATGTAGTACCATGTACTTACAAGATTCACTCTTCTCTTTATCCTCTCCAGTTCTTCTCTCATTTCCTCTGCTTTCCTCTGGCTCTGAATTTGTGCTGTTTGCTTTAACACAGCAAGGGCTGGTCCATCTCCTTTGTCTAGGAGTTCAATCTCTTTCATGTAATCCTCCATGGAAGCCAGGGATAGGACACAGGGAGCAGTAAACTTTGATTTACTCATCTGTTGTTTAAAGATATTAAATATTATGTCCCAAGCAAACAATGGAATTGTTTTAAAATATTGCACTGATTTGCAATAAGATCTCACGGTTGCAATCGCATAAAGAAAACCAAGAGAAACTCTCTTGTTTTTTCAACTACTGTCAAAGGATCCTTAACATCCGTCTGAAAGGCCAATAAGGCCTGGGTGGGTTTAATGTCTTCTCCAAATGATGGCACATTTGACCAGCAACACTTTGACAAAGCACCCCAGCACTAGACTAGACTGTTTACCTAGACTTTGAGTTCAAGTCCTGACACAGGAAAACCTTCTGATCCAGAGGGTGAGTAACTCTCAACAACTGAGCCAACTAACTTGCTGCTTTGAGTGAGATTTTAACCTTCCATTCTCCACCGTAAGGAATGATCTTGAGAGGTAAATATGAAGAAACCCAAATCTTGCAATAAAGTATTTTATATCAAGTTAAATGCGCCACATCTTCTTGGAAGAATTTTCTGCAACCAAGATAACACACAATACAAACCATATATTGGGTTTGGACCAGACACGAGGAACATAGGAACAAGAGTAGGCCAGTTAGCCCCTCGAGCCTGTTCCCCCATTCTATTAGATTATGGCTGATCTGTACCTCAACTCCAATTATCCGCCTTTGCCTCATATTCCTTGATACTCTTACCTAAGAAAAATCTATCCACATCAGTCTTGAAAATGTGAATGGATCCAGCATCCACAGCCTTTTGGGGAAGAGAGTTCCAGATTTCCACTACTCTTTGGGTGAAACAATGCTATGTGTTGGGATTCTTCCTGCTTGGCTCCCATTAACCCTAGAAGTTAACTTTGCAATTGCAAACTGTGTAGTTTAAACTCCAGCAATACCATACTCTGAGGTCCCAAAGCTTTGTCTTTTACCAACCTGCAGCTAAACGTTCCAGGATTAGGTAAGCAGGGTGATTCTCTCCAGGGAGAGAGTGCACAATTCCATACAAGAGAAATAAAGTCCATTCATATGTGAAGCTCTCAGTAATTCGGTTTGAAGACTGTTTATTGTGGTGATGGGTTTCTATGTGTGTCAGACTCTCGGCTAACCAAGCAAAAGCTAAATACATCACACTTCTAACAGATAATATGACTGAATGTTACACCCAGCGTCTCTTTTTTCTTACCAAAACACTGCCAGAGACCTTTTCACAAAGATTTGATTGGGGTATTTAAAATAATGAAAGAGGGATCCATTCCGAGGGACACGGCTTTCAAATCAGAGCCAAGACAGTTAGAACTGAGGTCAGGAAACACTTCTTCACACACAGAAACACTGTCTCAGAAAGCTATAAAGGCAGAATCAATATTGATGATTAAAAGAGAGATAGATATTTGGGTGATAGACAGAGGATTGGGATTAAGCGATCTGCCAAGAGCTAATAAATTGGTGGAACAGGCTGGATGGGCTGAATGTCCTCTTCTTGTTCCTAGTTATTTCCTATGTTTACCCTTTAAACACTTTTTCACATACAGTACTGCATATCTTACATCAGAAACATTTATTGTCAGTTAATCTCTAAGGCAGATGACATTTCTGTACAATAAAATGACAGTAGAGATCTATCTTTTGTTAAGAAGGCATTAAAAATACTGTTAATCGCCATAAAGCAAATAATACAACTTTTTTGTTTACAATAATCAATATCATCTACTCACAATAGTTGGTAAATTTGTCCAAAACAGTTGCACTGTTGATCACCAAGACATGGGTTCCTTTTCCTTCAAAAGTAAGGTATTCAAATTAATCTTTACATCAAATTAACACCGTTTGTCCTTTTTATATCAATTTTTTAAAAAAGAGTTACTGCACAATCCTGACAACACGTTGAATTCTTTTCTTTTTTCAATCGATCTGACCACTGCCACTTCAGTCCTTCACCCACCGAAGCCAGTGCTTACTGTGTTGCTGCAGAAGCACTTTTGCAGAGCGTGTAACTAGCAGTGTGTAGAGTGTGAAGTGTATTGTGTGGCGCTTCAAGATAGAAGTTTGCCTTCCCAACACGGCTGGATCGCCCTGACCTGGGTCGCTTGGTTACCAGTAAGCAGAATGCAGTGAGATGCTTCTCTCCCCTGCATTGATTCCTGGTGTAATGTGAATCGAAGCGTGAGAAGGACAAGAGAGAGAGAGAGAAAACACACACACACAAATCAACCTGCAACAAACTCCTGTTAGAAACAATCAGCCACACACAGGTTACAAAGTCCTGTAGCAGTGGTCACTTCACACATAACAACAGCCTTGATACAAAACCTCAAGAATGGCTTTTGCCAAGTCCCTTGTGTTTGGTTTTTTGTGCTTCTTTCGCAGGTGTTATTTAACAGGCAAGCTTGTGCCAGGTTGTTATCTATTCAGTTTATTGGCTTAGTAGTTTGTAGGCACACTTGTCCCACACCAAAGACCCATAGAAATGTTACAAAATTCTTGCACAAAGTGAAATAAAAATTTGCGTTTATCAAAACATCAGGTTGTCCCAGGTTAGAGTTGGTAGCAAATTAGCCTGCAGCAAACTCATGTTAGAAACAATGAGTCACACAAGGCTTCACAGGCCTGTAACTGTGGTCACTGAACACAAAACAATAGCCGGCTTCAAAAGCCCAAGAATTAGTAGCTGTGTTGTGGGCTTTTATGCTTATTCTGTTTAACAGGCACATTTATTCTGGCTTGTTATTTATTTAGTTCATTGGTTCTCATTGGATCTTATATTTCATAGCACACTTGCTTCCAGACAATGTACAGTGAGTACTGAGAAATGCCCACTCTCCCACCAGCCTTTGCACAAATGTTTGCGACTAATTTGTCTTCAATGTCGTTATTAAGTTGAAGAGTTAAGTTTTTTTAAAAACTGACACCACCTCGTTATGCGGCTGGAGGAGAGGTGTCTGGCAGCACAGTATTGGTCACCGTTTCTGATCAATGTATTGATTCAGTCTTCTGCTGCTAAAGATGGGGACTTAACTGTGGAGTGACACATTCAGGAAAAAAAACTATAATTTCTCATGACACCTAACACTGTTGGTAGAGAGACAGAAGTTTCAGGTGTAGAGCTACAGCTGTATTTTCTCATGATCCAGTAATACACACATATTTCCTCCATACCCTCACCCCCTCCAGCCTACACTCACCCCCTCCATACCCTCACCTCCTCCAGCCTACACTCACCTCCTCCTTCCAAACTTTTGTCCTTGTTTCTCCTGCTTCTCACCCTCCCTCATCTCTTGCATAAAACTTACTACCTGCTGTCAGCTTCCCCTCTTCATGACCCAGCTAGCCAATATCAGCAACCTCTCTCTCGTCACTGGCACAGCACCTCCACTGGCACAGTACCCTCTTCCTCCCCTTTCAAACCTGCCATCATCACCACCCTCCTCAAGAAACCCTCACTGTACCCTTTCATAATCTTCAGCTAACAGTCTTTCTTCAACCTTTCTCTCCAAGATGCTGGAAGGAACCGTTGCCTCCGAGCTTTGCTCCTTCCTCTCCTATCATTCCCTTCTGAGCGTTTTCAATCTAATTTATTCCCCCAAGACTAACCTGGTCAAAGTGATCAATTATATTCTCTCCATCTGCAACTTGGGCTCTCAGTGCCACCAAGTAGAGATCCCACCAGAGCAAGCTGGGAACAGAGTGATACCTCTACACAGGAATTTGGAGAGAGTGGGAATTGAGTGGGCTGGGGACAGAATGATACCTCTCAAACAGGAATTTGGAGAGAATGGGAAATTCTGTGCAGAGGGGAAAGGAGGTGCAGTATAGAAACCTTTCACATCAGGATGACTGGGCATCCTCTGCTGTGCTCATCGCGACACATTTCAACTGCTCCATTGCCCACTCTCTCCGTAAGAACCTCTCCTACCTCCAGAAGGCAAACCCCCTTCTTTCAACCACATCTGCATCCTTCCCAACTCTCCTCCATCCTCATGACCCACGGTCATTTCCCACCATAATCTACAACCCCCCCCACCCAAACTTCTCAGCCCCTCCACCCTCTCCCATTAGCTCTCATCTCCCAAACCTCCCTTGGTCTATAACCCTACTCCTCTGGCTGTTTCCCCTTACTTGAACACCTCAGCCTGCACCAACCCTCCTCCCTCAAAATTCCTTGTCTACTGCCCCCAAACCTCCTGCTCCTTCCTCAATAATATCTCCTGACTCCTCTCATCCCTGTTCCTCTGCACTGAGCGCCTGTTTCATCATGGGTGAATTCAACATTCACCTCAACTCCTCCTGTCCCAATTCCTCCTGCCCCATCTCCTCTGACTTTACTGCCCTCCTATCCACCCTAAACCTCAAGGTATAGTTGTTGTTGTTCTCCGTGATTTATTTGGCGCCCTGAACACAGTGGATTACTACATCCTTCTCTGCCCCCTCTTCTCTCTGCTTCACCACCTTTCTCTTTCCCTTCCTGGTTTTACTTCAACCTATCCCAGACTTTGTCTCTTCCAAGATAGATCTTAAGATGGGCTTTAAAACTGAGGAGAGAATGGGTGAGGTGGAGGGACTCTAGGATTAAGTTTCAGAGAGATTGTTTTAAATCTCGGGATGTTCATCCCAATCTTTGATTATACAATTAATTTTAGGATCTGTCTGTCTTCACTGTCACTATTTCAGAGAAAGTTGGGAGTCTTGCTTATTGTTGCCACCAAATCCATGTTGACCTGCTGCCCCACCCAAACTCAAATGTGGCTGCTCATTTCACCATCGTTTATGGGACTTTGTTAATGCAGATTAGCTTCTACGTTCACTTCATTTTTGATTAATTAGATTTTGCAAAGCACTTTGAGGCATTTATTTTTACATGTAAAGTGCGCTAAAAATGGAAGTTGTAATTTTTAATTAATGTTATAATAGAATACAATACAAATTTCCTAACAACTAACTACTTTTATTTACTTTTAGTTTAAATCTTTCCGATAATATGAGCTAACCTTAGGTTTTATGATATGTTTGACAATATGAGAAGTTGAAGATAAAGCTATTCTTGGACCTATATTATAAATATAAAACACTATTTATAAACACATGTAAGTGTTCAGAATGTAGTGGAAACAGATGTACAAGTACAGTTCCCATCGGGTGGTGGGTATGGCTATAAAATATAAGAAATAAAAGAAAAACAATGTCTTAACATGCATACTATTTTAATCCAAGTTGATTAAGGTGTAGTATACAAAAATTCAAATTCTGCAAATTTTCTGAACAACTGAATAGTGATGATCTAGTCTGCATACTTACAGTGGGTTAAAATATATTCACAGAACAATTTACTTCAACTATTTTATAGGTAATAGAGTTTAAACTGCAGCAATTCTGAACAGATGTCTTAATTAACAAATTTCTAAAATGTGGAATGTACTGAATAATGCATTTTTGCACATTTAATGTTTAAGAAATATGTTAAGAAATACTAAAATAAAACCCAATGACAAAAAGTACAGGATCTTTGTGTGATTACAATGACTGAAATTGAAAGTACTGAAAAGTACTGTTCACTTGAGAGAATGAGACCTTTCAAATAATACAGTATTTTACAGATGAGTTATAGGAGGAAAACAATCCTTTACATCAATATAACAGTTTGTACACCAGGGAGACTGGAGATCTAGGAACAAGGCAATATGTTTCAGTGCAACACTATAAGTTACTTCTACAGCTGTAATTTCTCATGATCCAGTGGTACACACAAAGAAAATGAGATCAGCTGTTTGTCAAACTACTTGTTAATTAATCATTCATACAACATAAACAGCTAGGAAGTGTTTCATAAAAATATGTGCGTCCCCATCCACTTTAAAAAGTTTTTAAAAGGCAAAAACTGCGAACCAAACAAATGCTAACTACAGCTGTATAATCATCAGCACAGACTGCAAATTCCAGAAGTTGACTGTACTGCAGCCAAACCAAACATCAACCAACAGTATTGCTAACAGTTGCAGATAATGTGAACTGAGGTTAACCTTTCGTTGCCCAATGAAAATTAAAGAACATGTTACCTCGAGCTCAGAGCAGTGCTTTTGATTCTAAATTTATAAAATTGTATTGAATATATGGAAATTGGTGTAAAGGAACTAGTGTAATAGAATAAATTTAAATAAAACCAAGGGTAACAGTTCCAGTTGAAGAAAAAAAAAGGTGGTTTAATGAATTACTTGGAGGTTTTCAGCTCAGAGGTACAAGATTGGTTTGGATGAACGAGGACCTTCGGCCTATCCTACCATCCCCAATCACAGCATCAAAAGGCTTTTTGAATGAGTCCAGTGTCCTGGCCCCTACCACCTTTCCTGACAATAATGTGTTTTGAATGTAGCCCAGGCTAACCCATGAAAAGTCCTCTTTGTCCATTGGATTTAAAGTAAGTTTGTGCAGCCTGCCATTTAGCCTAAGCTGCCATTATTCACCTCAATGTACATTCTCACTCAAAAGCTAATTGGATATAGTTATGTTGAATTGAAAAAAATACTCGTGCAATAGAAGTGCTCTTCTGAGGTTGGGGATATTGTTGGACACTGGAATCTTGCTATACCTCATCTGGAAGAGTTGATGCAGACACTAAGTGCCAGGTGAGTCATTCGTTCCACATTTTGACTGTTTCTATTTCCAAAACAATGACGATTGGAGATGCAATATCAATCATAATAATAATCATAATAATTCTTGCATTTGATACAGAACCTTTCGCATTTGGAGGACGTCTGTAAACGTTTCAAAGGATTTACTGTAAAGTGTAATGACTGTATTTTGTAGGAAAACACAGCAGCCAATTTGAACAGTGATGAGAACCACTAAACCCTGAATCATCTGATCATTTTGATTGGTACTTTCTTAGCCAATATACTTGTTAAGAAGGGCAACTTTATTAATTAAAATGCTAAGAATTAAAAGCTAACTAAATTATCTGGCAAGCTACTACTTCATAAATTATTGAATAGTTATCTCCCAGCTGAGTATTACTTGTGGAGAAAAATCTGTTATCTTTTCATTTATTGCTAAATCAGTCTTCACTTCAGAGGTCCATAGGTGTCTCGTTTTACTACTACACGTTTGTAAGCTTCTAAAATTATTGATTATATTGCTGCAATTGTGATGCTATATTTATCGAATAGGAGATGTACGAATCAAACTTGAACAGATCATGTCATTAAAAAACTATGTTGAAAGTTATGAGGTTTTATCCCTAACTCAGAAACCAGCACAGAAAGGCATTGCTATGTTGGATATATTGTTCTCTCGATACGCATAAAGTGAAGATCCACCTTGGCACATTTGTAAAATGAATCAACAAAATGATAAATTAAGAGACAATTTTAAGAAGTAATTGGCCCCTAATTCAAATTCAAGAAATCAGTAATTCACAATTCTAATGTTGATACTTAGTTCCCTTGTTTCTCAAAAATTGCTTTTTTCTGTATGTTGAACAACAGAATCTGTAACTCTGATTGTAAGCAGGGAATACTCATTTGTATATAAAAAATGGTGAATGAGAAAGAATCTTATTATGTGGAAATTTACTAACTTTATTAACGGTAGATCTATACCAATTATTTGCAAAACTGATCTAATGAGATCCTTTCACACGTTTGCAATTCTTCCCCTTTTTTTGTTCAGATAAAGTCTTTGGAAAGGTGCTGCAAGCTGTTCTCAGGCCTCTTCCAATTCTGCTCTGAATCAGCAAAAAGAGGAGCACAAAGAGCAGCTCCCTCAGATTTTCCGTGTTTCTAGGAAGTGTTTGACCATATGCCAACTCCCCATGTGCAATTTCAGCATTTTCTGACATTTCAGTTCTCCAGCTGTTTTTCTTTTTACCTTTATTTTTTCCGTAGTGTTTTGTTACATTATAGATTATAGCATAATCAACAGGTCTTTGTTTGTCTCTTAGCCCTGTCCATTAGTGAGTGCATGTGCTACACCTAAATAAAATTGAATTTCTATACAAGAAACATTTAAAAATTCAATTCTGACTTTAGTGAGTTGCACAGAATGTAGATTGTTACTATAGATTCAGGTGGCTTAAACATTTCACCAAAAATCACCTATGTTTCCCATTTCTTGTTGTTGAAAATGTTTTCCATTATTTAAAAAAATCTGCAATAAATTATTTAATTGTATCAATTTCCTTAAAAGTTTATTCTGCCTGACATCCATCCAATGTTTAAAGTTTTAAACCAGCTGGTCTTGGAAGGATTTTACAATTTAGGTGTTGAAAATTGCTTTAGTTTCATTGAGGTTAAGAACATCCAATAGAATAGTGTAGGCAAACATAGCAAAACAATTACTCTGCTAGTGTAACAGGCACTTTTACATTTTAGGTATAGAAGTTTGTATGTATTTTCTTGACAATTGACTCTTATTTAGATTTAAATTAGACTTAATTACTATATGCACTCAATTTACGTGTACATTAGAGGAAGAAAAATGTGGCATGTGATGTGATAATTATCACACATCTCACTTTTCCTCCTGATGTGAAAGGCGCTATACAAATGTAATTTTGTTGTTGTTGTTTTCACCCTTTGGTGTGATTAATGTACTTCATTAATAGCTCTTCCATTTAGCAGAACAAACATATCTTTGAAGCCTGTTAAGGATTCTCACTTTGTTTTTCACTTAGAAATGAAAACATGGGAAGTCTGTTAGCACCACTTCCACCCTCATACACAGGCAATAGTAAAATACAACATCATTTTAGTTCTATAATCAGAGGCACAGATTTATAATGTTCAGTTTGTTGGCATCATAGGCCCCAAATGCCACCTGAAGACCATTTCTTTTTAAATTCAAAATTGTACAGAATTGTGGAAAGCTCAAATTTAGCCTTAATTTCGAAGATGGTTCTTTTTAAGAAATGTGTAAAACCAGCTTCCAATTTGAGACTGAATTCAAGAATTTTCCACAATTTTACATACAAACAACAGCTTACACTATATAGCTCCCTTTATGTTGGGTAATGTCTCAGAGTGCCAATGTACAGGGATGCTGAGCAATGGATGCTGAGCAAGGTTGAGCGAAAGCGAGGTAGGTTAGGTGAGAGATAAGTTTTGAGGCGGAACGTAAAGCCAGAAAAAGGGAGTGAGTGGAATGCAGTCGTCTTACACGATAAGACTAAGTAGAATTTTGGATATTGTGATAGGGAGTAACTGAATACAGGGCAACTCCGTTATATATGTTCTATCCTGATGCAAGATAAACTCATCTTTTGGTGCTGACAAGCCTGCTTCCTCTACTAAAAGATGTCCAACTTCTCAGTGGTCAGGTTGATGCTGATGACATTTCTTGAATGTTGAACATAAATGTGATATTCACAGGGAGTGCCCGACACCTGACTGTTCACCACTTTGGGACGTTCTCCCGACGTGAAAGACGCTCTATAAATGTAATTTTGTTGTTGTTGAAATCATCTTGTCTTCATGGGATGGTCTCCTGATGAGAAAGGAACTATATATATTGTAAATGTCTTTGTTGTACTGTATTTTGAGGCACTTTCTGTGCATAGTGTGCTGGAAGTGACATCAATGACAATCTGATAACCTGGAAGTAAACCGTTTTTTCATGCATCACTATGCAGTAATGCAGTTGGTGAGATATTGGAGCCAGCCAACTGCATTATAATGCGATTTCCGCCTATCTAGTCAACCATTTGCCAAGAATCTAGCCAACTATTTGCCAAAAGGAGGCATCACAGCTGAGTCTGTTTCTAACCTGACCTACACATTCCTCCTGGAGCATGGGGAGTGATCAATAGTGGAAACCCTGGTGGATTTTTCCCACCCTTAAACTGGGCACTGATTTCAGTTACAGCATTCCTGTGGCTCTCCAGCTGAAGCTTTAACCAAGGCCAGCAATCAAAGTTTCCCAGTTTGGTGCAGCTACTCACTAAGATATCAGAAGGGCACTTCAAAGAATCCGTATTCACTGTCACAATCAGGGTTTGCTGGTTTGAATGAATTATAGCCTCCACTGAGTTTCTTTAGTTGTTTTCTAAACGAAACATCCCATTTTAAAAAAAGGACCTTTTCTTTAAAAAAAATATTGAAAGCTGAGTTGCAAAATAAACGTATGTTCACAATTATCAGCCAAACAAATAAAAAAAACTTAAAAACAAGTTCATATAGTCTTTCTTGATATTATGCTTCTTACTTGTCCTGTCCTGAGAAACAAAATATCTGGCTGAATGTATATTAGGCATTGAAATACATGCTTGAGTTGCATTTTATACACATGACTGAGAGCGTGGATGGTGCATTAACTGCACTAACTCTTTATCCTCCACCCAATTCAAACTTGGGCACATAATAATATTTATTTATGATTACTTAAAAAAAACATATTCATCATTGTAAAAAGTGCACTTCCCAATGTTTATCGCGAAATCTGTAACACCAACAGAAAAGTGTAACATTTAAGCATTTTACGTTCCACAGAACATCTGAGATCCTAGATTTTTTTTAAAAGAGACAATTTCACTAAAACAGCATAACAAATACAAAACTCCTTTTCCGTTTGATACAAGCTGCTGAACACTGTTGGAAATACCAGTTTTGTCTTCAATCACTATTACTTTGCACTTTTCAATCATTTAAGTAGCTTTCCAAATCTGGGTACACCTTACACCCAGCTAAGCAATTTCAACTCATTATGGACACTGGAGATATTAACCAGCTCTTGTATTCCACAAAGCAGCACCTGGCTCTTGTTTGCAGTCCTCTTCAAATCCAGAGTTTGATGTTGTTGTTTTCTATTGTTCTTGCTACAGATTTTGTGGAGAACAATGTTTCATTGGAGAATTTTTCTGAATGTGGATAACATTGGGTTGAATCACAGTGTAGCTATCTCTCAAGTGAACTGAATGTTTTGCAGCTACTATAATTTACAGGAAGAATTCTTGTAACTCTCTGTCCTTCATGCTTTTATTGAATAATTTCTTCTGCATAGGATTCTTGAAGTCATCATTAAAGTGGTCGTGCCTATAACAAAAGACAAATTAAAATGTAGTTAGATATTTAGATCTTAAATTCACAAGTTACACAACTTGTTTTCTTTTCAAAAACAACTTGAGACAAAAACAATGAAAGATAAAGTGCTAATAAACTTTCTGTGAAGTAATCGGAGACTGAGATATTATACTAAGAGTATCTTCCATTATCTTCTTCCATTATCTTCCCTCTTCTGCTTTACTCCTCCACTCCACACACTCCCTAACAATCTGAAATTTGTGGGTTCCTGACAAACATTAATATAACACAAATCAAGGGATGACATTGATTTCTGGAGACAAAGTGTGCCAATGCTCACTGAGACTGTGAATGGGAAAATGGAGAGCTTTGCTATTGGGTTGTTTTTTCTTTCACATTTTCTTTTTGTAAAAAAAGTCTATTTTATTATGAACAAACATTTTTGCTACAGAAATTAAAAGTAAGCTTATGCTTATTGTGCTGTGAACAGTAATTTACTTTCGGGGATGCAAGGGAGAAAATGAAAATCAATGAATCTTTTGGCTCCATAAATAATGTTTTTTTTAATTCAAATCTATTTTTCAGTTAAAAAAATCCTACTTGGATGAAATCAGGTAGTTGAAAGTACACTTTGAACCAATTTTATTTTGGGGAAACTTGCAGTGCACTATATTTATATGATCAGTAAGTATTTATTGGTCAATAGTGATCAAGGTCTCTATTAAAAGTTTGCTTAAAACTTAAAATAGAATTAGAATATCTAATTTGGGCAACCTGTCACAAAACAAGAGCTGCAATGTGTCAGTAATGTGCAGTTTGTCCTCTGATAAATATTCTTTGTAAATGTGATGAATGTAACATTACAGAATAGGTGACAAAGGTTATGTTTGTGAAAAGATCTTTTAAATGCAATTATAGGCATAGATTTGAAACTGTTTCAACATTGCTTAACAGTTAATCGCTTTTTCGTTCGAAATATAGAGAAAAACATAGTTAACTGAAAACCAAACACATTTTTTGAATGGGCTACTGTGACAATGAACTGACAATGTTTCCGGCTACTATGACAATGAACTGACTTCTGATACTTAATAAGTTTGTGAAATAGCTTGTTTTTATGTTAATCAAAATCACTGTTTGTTTCAGTTCAATGACATGACCCATAACTTAGAAAAAAAACAATAAAACCAGTCAAATGTAACTTAAAGTAGTTATTGCTTTCAAACTATATAAATTTAAATTGTTAAGAAGATGAATAAGAATGGGTAAGGACTGCTCTACACCTGTTAGATGATGATAGAGAAGGTTAGTACTGAATATCTACACACTAATATCAATGTGCAATAATTTGTAAATAATGCAGTTTTTTTTAGGGGCATTAAAACATACCATGCTTTGTTTCCCTGAATCATTAAGCATGCAGGACGAGGAGGAGTGTTGCCGTTGCAAAAATCCTAGAAGAATTGAATGCTTATTTAGATCCACCAGATCAGAGAAAAGCCCCAGTCACCAAAGGGGAGCACATGCAGATTTTAAAAGAAGACTCTGTTTTCATGCGGATTGACTTTTTTTTAAAAAGAGGAAAACATAGGAAATTTAAGTGATTCACATTATTTCCCCTTCCAGAAATTGAATAAACAAGTAGTTTCCTCCTTATTCACCGAGCAGTTGTGAGAACACCATAACACTTTGAGTTATTTAACTTGCAGCTGTACAAATACCATCTTATCCTCCCTTTCCTTGTCCAACAGCTGGTGTATAGATACCTACTTCACTAGATTGTTTTTGTCCTCTGAACAAAATTAAACTGTATTAAAACTACAGTGCTCCAAATGGCCCTTTGATAAAAATTAAAAGTAAATTCACCATCAGAATTCATTTACGAAAATCAATCACAAACCCCTCTTATTATTGTTGATATACAAAGCCTGTTCTCTTCCAGTTTAAGTAATCCAACGATAATTTATACAGAAATGATCAGGCCTACCTGCCATCAATCTAACCCTCACCACATTAGATGTAAATTTCTTCAACTCAATTCTAACAATAATGGAGTTGGGATTTAAATACAGATGAGATATGTCAGTCCTAATATTTTCAGCTTCTGAATAATGGGTTTTGCTAGCCTTCTTAACATTCTGGTGAAAATGTTAGGAATCAAATATTTAAATACTGTAATTGATTCTTTAGTACTTTAGTATGCAGTGTTCTTTCAAAGACCCAGGACAGACACGATAGTCCGAATTACCTTCACCTGTGCTGTAAAGTTCCATGATTCTACCAGAGTCCTAACAGACACACGGTATACGGTGATAAAGATTTGACCTTATTCTATTTAGCATTCTCTCATGTCATACAGGGGACAATTATACTGTACTGCTAGAGTGTTTTGGTAAATGGAAATCTAAAGAAAATGTTTTAACAGAAAAAACATATTTTCAAACAAAAAAAACACAAAACAGGATATAAAATGCACGATATATAAAAGAAACACAGCTTAATAGATGAACATATCAAGGCACATTTTTACATAGGGTCATGCAGCTTTAAATAACTGATTTTGTTACCGACCCCATAGTGAACTCATTCCTTCGTAAAGAAACATAGCAGTGCTTTCCTGAAGAGCAAATATTATCTTTATCCAATTGTTCCTAATAAACAAACACTGTAGAATATATCGATAATTAATAAAGGGGCACAAATTTGAACTAGAAGTGTAACACATTTTAAATAATTTTTAATGTGCGGTACATATAAGAAGCACTTTTCAAACATTAGCATTGTTGGATTGTTGATCAACAACAACAAGATTACATTTGTACAGCGCCTTTCATGTCGGGAGGACGTCCCAAGGTGCTGGGCAATCAGTATTTTGGACCCGAGCTGGGGGTCAGGATCGGGGAAGGTGGAGGGCAGCAGGGGGAAGGAGGGTGACCGAAGGCACGGTCCAAGAGGAGGGTCTTAAGATGGGTCTTGAAGGAGGCAAGGGAAGGGGCGAGGCGGAGGGACTGAGGGATGAATTCCAGAGGGTGGGGGCAGAGTGGCAGAAGGCTCGCCTGCCAATGATGGGGTGGGGGACCTGAAGCAGTCCGGAGCTCGCTGAGTGGAGGGAGCGAGCAGGTTGGTAAGGGGTTAGGAAGTTGCAGAGATAGGGGGGAGCAAGGCCAAGGAGTGCTTTGAAGGTGAGGACCAGGATCTTGAACTGTATCCTCTTCCTCTGTGTGATGGGAAGCAAGTGGAGTCGGGCAAGGATGAAGGTGATAGGGTCGCGGAGCCTGGTGTGGGAGAGGACACGGGCTGCAGAGTTCTGGATGATCTGCAGCCTATGGAGGGAGGAGTTTGGGAGGCCGACAATCAGGGAGTTTGGGTAGTCAAGCCTCGATGTTATGAATGCGTGTTTGAACAGGGTTCTACAGTGTATGCTTCAGTAGGAGGCATTAACTTAATATTTATGTTTGCACTGCGATGTTTTGGTCTTGCACAAATCAGCAAAATGTCATGACATTCCAAAAACGTAAGGAAAAAATGCAAATAAAAGTTTTGCCAGAATTCAAAATTCCATTCAAATAATAAGCAAAATCAAACATCAAACACAGCTAAATGTCAGCCAAAAGATGTGAAGAACTCAGCAGTAAGACAGTGTTCTGGTGAAATGGTTATCATTTGATTGTTGTTCTTGTATTAATAATGAACTAGAGGGAAAAAGGATTGTGATGTCTGAAGGTCTGTTTCAAAAATACATTTATGTTGCTTGGAAATAAAGTAAAATCATAAATTTCAATAGAACAAAAAAAATATTTTTTAAGTTTTGAGATCTCACATTGATACTTTGAAAAGTTATATATAAAACAGGAAATAATCTACATCCAAGAAAAATAATTAAACTTTAGTTAAAAACATTAATGCTATAGAAATGGCACGCCTTCACTCTTTTTACAACTAGTGAAGACAGCTGTAGAGTAAATCAACATTGCTCAAAGGTGCTTTGAATGCCAACCTCAGGAGAGCAGAAGCATGAAGGTGTCCATTTCTTACCACAATTTAGTTCCCAGAGAAAAAAAGAGTCAGTGAGACACATGGGTCTTCAAAAGTTTTCAGAACTTTTTCCGTATTCCATACAAAAAGGCGCTTTGAGACGTCTCGAAGACGTGATAAGGCGCTATATCAAATGTAAGGATTATTATTATTATGTTCTCAATATAGTAGCAGTTTAAATGTGGAACATCAATCTTGGAACCATTCACCTGTCGATCATCTACCCTATACCATTTTGCTATTGATATAAAATTGTTAAATAATTAATATCAATCGCAACATATTATTTGTAATATACACACATGATTATTTTTTAAATTGTACTAAATTTTGATCTGTGTTTCATATCATGTTAACATGATGTGATGAGTATCACAAAGAACATGTTATCAAGTGCTGCAAATTTCACCTCATTAACTTTGTGTGTTACACGGGCATTAAAACCTTTTGTAAAGCACAGAACCAAAATAAGCTTAAGATTGTTCATTTACATTCCTCCACAATAAATCTGCACAAAATAATAATTGGTACTGATTTGAAAGGTTAATTTAATTTAAATTATACTTAATAGCTTTTATACAACACTCACTGTCTTGGTATTAACTTTTGTGGGAGTTAGAAGACTTGCTTTTGAACTTCCAGGTTTCCTTCCTATGGAATTCACTGGTAAATTAGGAGTAGATGTCATGATTAAATGAATGGCTTGTGAGTTATTGTTGTTCTGGTTATTGTTTATAGGTTCCACTGGCGATTGAAAATGTCCAACATATCGGTTCCATTGATCACCCATTTCTATACTATATGGAGACTGTGGAAACATTGCTTCACTTTTTGTGCCCTTCCCGTTATCTAATTCAATTACTGTTTGCTCAATTTCCACAACAGGATCCTCAAAGGTCACTCTTAGCTTTAAATTCTGGGAAGTTCTACTTTTTGAAGATGGTGACTTAAGAGCACTTTTAGGACTGTTTGTAGTTTTCTGTGTAGCACTGTCAGTACAAGGCAGAGGTGATTCTTCAGTAGACTGGGTCCTGACAGGACTTCTTATCTGATGCTGACAATCATAGCTTTCAGCAGTAGGGGAACAGCTTTGCTCGTCTGATGAACCAGAGCTTTTAGTGGCAAAAGGAAACATTCTGCCTACTGCTGAAGTGTGCTTTTTAATCATCAAGTGCAATTTTTCAGTGCATTCCTCTTTTTCAACAATGGGCTGTGGCCGTGGCTTGTCAACTTTTTTAATGGGAGAATTCTTCTGGTCTTCATTAAAATGGGAGTCAGTGTCTGACTCGCTAGAGGACCTCTGAGAATATCTCAGTCTGCACAGTTTCAGTTCCCTTTTGTCTCTCAGGACCTTCCTTGTGGACCCTGTTACAACACTTGCCTCCTGCCCCTCCTGAAATTCCAAAGAAAGTTTTTCTTGCGTGGAGACATTTCCAGAAATCTCTTCTCCCAGGAGTTGTCGAAGAATTTTGTCTGCTTCTTCGCCTTTTTGTTTCAGCGTGCCTCTCGTGGCAGTCTTTGATTTTCTGTCAGTGCTGTAGGTTGCTGCTCCCCCATTTGGATTCCCACCAGCCATCTTTTGATCCCGCAATAGCTGAGCTTGTTTCTTACTGGTCTCTGGCGATAAAGAGGAACTGGTGTGGCAGAAAGTGAATAAAAAAAAGCATCAGAAGAAAAGTTCAAACATTTTGTTCACTACTAAACAACCCCATCGGCTTTGAGTTTTCTAAGCAAAGCTGCTCTAATTATTTAGGAACAGTGATATAACTAATGCCATTTTTCATTTAAGAAAACAAATTCAATTCTCATTTTACCCACACGAGCTCTTGCAAATTAATAATTCATTCACCCTCAAATACACAGTCATTCCACTTCACAGTAATCCAGTGAAGCGCTTTGGAACCCCTTCCCAACATGAAAGGCGCTATTCCAAATACCAAACCAGGATTATTATTATCATTATTACAGCTCTATGTTCAGTCAATAAATTCTTGCTCTGAGTTGAAACTACCCATTATCTTTTCCTTCCTGTCAATTTAAAAGCAACAGATTTCACCTCAATGAGCTGAGATTTGATGAATAGTACTGCATAGGGAATAAAAGGGTATGCGAGAGGATTAAGGAGAGGGGATTAGGAGGGGTTAAGACTCCTGTGCAGAGTTAACACCAGCACGGACAAGTTGGGCTAAATGGCCTGTTTCAGTCTGTGCAGTCTGTATAGTTCTATGTAATTTATAGATTGAAGTACCAGACAGTTTGCGGACTTAAAAGCATCTCAACAGGTGTACGGAATGAGTGTCTAAACTTATTAAGTTATACGCCTAGAAATACTTTGAGATGCTGTTTAGTTCCGTAGATGAATTTTGTTTTGTACCGATAGTAGCAGTAGGNAAAAAATAGGGTACCTTGTGCATATCTCACAGAATCAGAAAATCACAAATTTGAGAGTCTCACATGCCTCAAATGGGTGAATTTTAGAAATTTTGGTGGGGTGGAGCACTATACAGAAAGTGAGCCAAAAATACAATTGAACTTGTCTAGTTGCCACTTACAGATCAGCACTCGTGCATGTTACAGGAAACTCATTGCTTTAAATTGTCTTTGTCTTCTGCTGCAAAGATCACAAATGCTACTAAGTGGTCTGCAAGACCGTTTCAAAAACATAAAGTTTATTTATTCTGAGAATTCTGCTGNAAAAATACGCTCCCAATCCCTTGAATATAGAGCACAATAGTCCCTCCATTCAAAAATTGTGTAAAATTATTTGTACAGATGTTACAACTATACATTTGGAAATTTATTAAGGAAGCCCAGTAATCATTAATCTGTCTGAACAACGGATTTTAAAAAATAAAGTATTCAAGCTCTAAAGTTTCATCCGGTTTTAAGTGGCTGTTGTACACATGGTGCATACCAGGTAACCTTAGAGTCAAACTGATTATTAGAAAAGTAATCCTTAAAAAAAAATCAGGCCACATGACTGATATAGAAACTGAGAACTGTAGCCCTTATGTGTTTAGGGGATATGGGAATAAAGAATCTGATGTGGAACCTATTGAGGAACCCAGAAAGTAGCAAAGCATGCCTCCCTACCAGATACCAATGGGTTTGAATCCAAAAAAGATAAAAGGGTTAGAGTCAGTTAAAATCAGCTTGCACTGTGTCAAAGCTCGAGGTAGATCCCAGTATTCCAGAGCAATTTTCACAAACTAGATGTGCTGGATTAATTGTAACTCCAGGTCTATGAAATTCACAGATGTCCAATTTTTGTCCTTTCCACTTCTGAAGTCATTTTGTTACTTCCCAGCTTCACAGAGGTGTTCCTTCCCAGCTTTACTCCTTCCGCTCCAGCCAGTCCCTTTACCAAACCCTCCAATTGGGTTTCTGTGCTGACCACAGCATGGAAACAGCCCTGGTCAAGGTGACAAATTACATTCTGTCCATCTGTGATCAGGCCTCCCTCTGTCCTTGAACGGTTCAGATTCTATCTCTCATACCGTCTCCACAAATGGCTTCTCCTAAGCCCCCTCACCGTCTTGTGTGGTGTTCCTCAGGGATCTGTCATCGGTCCTCTCCTCTTCAACCAGTACATGCTCCCTCTTGGTAACATCATCCACAGACATTGAGGCCCTCCTAATTGACTCGCGCCAGCACCTCTGCACCTCAGCCACTGGCATCCAAGGATGCACACTCCACCTCACCAAGCCAGTCAGGAAACTATGCGTCTTGTTTGACCCTCAACTGTCCTTTCTCCCACACATCTGTGACATGACCCGCTCTGCCTTCCCCCACCTCCACAACATTGCCCAACACCGCCACTGCCTCACCCCTCAGGCTGCCGAAACCCTCATACATGCCTTCATTACAACCAGACTCGCCTATGCCAATGCCCTGCTTATCGGCCTTCCCAACCCTTCCCTCCACAAGCTGCAGATCATCCAGAAGTCTGCAGCCCATGTCCTCTCCCGCACTAGGCTCCATGACGCCATCACACCCACCCTCGCCTGGCTTGACTATGGCCTTGCCCCTTCCTACCTCTCCAACCTGCTAACCCTTCATCAACCTGTCCGTTCCCTCTGCTCAGCAGGCTCCAGCCTGCTCCATGTCCCCCTCCCTCTCCGCCCCACCATCGGCGATCGGGTCTTCAGCCTCTCTGCCCCCATCTTCTGGAACTCCATCCCACATTCCCTTTGCCTTGCTCCCTACATTTGCCTAAGTCTCCGGTTAGTGATTCAATTTAGTTTAATAAGGTTAGGCTCTTTGAGCCAGCTGGGGATCTGATATAGTTCCCTTGACACAGGAAAGCACAGTATCTCTGAATATCCAACACTACCCAGATGTGTCTGTGCTTTCCTTGGATTGGGAAACTCTAAAATACTAGATTTTTCCTAGCACAGTATAGCTAAAGGGAATACTTTGAAACAGAAGGAACTTCTTTAAGTTTATTTCCCATTTAAACAAAGTATTTAGTGTGCAATTCAGAAAAAACATTGATTATTATTACAATGTTAGAGGTGTAGTTAAGTATATAAGCAGGTACCTTAGAGATTGAGAATCTGATCCTTCTGCTGGTGCCGTCTGGGCTTGTAACAAATGCTGAAGTTGGTCATGCAAACTAATTCGCTCCGATGTTTGCCTGCAAGCAGATGTACACACAGTAAATTGGGGGTTCTTTGTTAGATTATGCTGAAGGATTTCAATAATAATTTATGAGGATGGCAAAATTAAATCCGTAAATAATGAATGGATCCTCGGCTGATGAAAACAGATGCCGAAAGAAGGAAAAGTAGTTTCCACCTGGCCTTTAGATGGGAAACACATTTGCTCAGCAAATGGTTATATTATTTTTGAATATACAATACATTTATATAGCGCCTTTCATTTTGGGAGGACATCTAATGACTATATGTTGAAATATACCATAGATCTGGTATTTTTTGGTTTATGTACAACTCCTATGCAAGACGTGATAAGGCACAATATCAAATCCAAGGATTATTATTATTTGATAGAGGATCTTATCATGGCATTAAAATGTTTCAAAGCTCTTTCCAGGATTTACTGCAAAGTACGCTGACTGAGTATTCACAGATGTAGCCAACAGCCAATTTACACATAGAGATGTTCCTACAAACATGCCTGAAATGAATGACCAATTTTATCTGGGCTTGTAGGAGATAGCAGAAGAATCTCAGGAGAATCTGCCAGGATAGCAGGAGAGTCTCCCTTCTCTTTTCAAATAGTGTCACGGGATCTTTAACATCCACCTGAAGAGGCGACAGTTTAATATCTCAATCAAAGAGCACTTCTGAAAATGCGGCGCTCTCCCAGTATTGCATTGGAGCGTCAGCCTAGACTGTGAGGTGTTTGAAGTTACAACCTTCTGACTCAGAAATGAGTGTTACCAATTGAGTCAAGCTAACACCTGGCCCCAGGTTATTTATTCAATGCAAATTACACTATTTCTCCTTGTAACTGTTTTGGTTTGCATTTCAGAACGCTTGTGACTTACTCTTTTAGCTGTTTTGTTAACTTTACCACTTGTGATGCCAGCGACATGCAGGTTTCGACAACTACCAGGTAGCGTGAGCAGGTGGTATGTCCAAGCCGTTCGGCACTCTGAGAAGGCTTCTCTCCAGCCTGATTCTGTACAGTGACATTTGCTCCATATTCCACCAATGTCTAAACAAGAACATTTGAATAAACTCGGAGAGGATAATAGCAGGACTAATTCTGTGTATAAAAACCATTAAGAAGAAATATATCGAGAGAAAAAAAAGAGGTGGGAATTAGAAGAATAAGTCTTCTTTATTAGTTTAAAAAAAATCATCCCTTATTTGATTCTTTCTATTGGGTATAATGATTTGACAAGCAACATCACCATGTTCTCATATGACTTAGAAATATATTTGGACCTCCAATATCATTTGGTGCTGAATAATTCTATACCGTAAAAGAATACATTTTTGGTGATGTTTTCTACTCAAAACATTGTGCATCATAATTTTATTTTCTCAGCTAATATAACCTATTGCTTAAGATAGAAAGCAACATAAGTAGCACAGTAGCAGGAGTCTACTACTGAATGAACTTAGTGGGTTCATATACTTCACCATGGCATTACGTCTACATTTTTTACAAAACATAAATTTACCATAAAATCAGCTATTTCGGAATAATAAAAAATATAATAATAAAAATACACTTGCCATTACACTACATAAAAATATACTTACCCCCTTCTCAGACTCTCTTCCCGTCATCACCATGAGGAGGTATCAACATATATACTTATACAGTAATATAATAATATTTATAACAGGTACTAACATAAATACTTATACAGTAATATAATAATACTTATGGGTATTTAAGGGTTATTTATACTTATTCTTTCTTTAATTGTACAGTAAAACTCACATAATTCATCAGTCTGGATCATAACATTTAATATAACTTACCCAAAGTCTGAGTCGCAGGTGAACTGTATAAATTGTATAAAATCTGATTCAATGATCCACACTGCGCACGTGTAATTCAATGAGCCGGTCGGTATGTGTGCATGCAGTGACAGATCAAAACCTGAATGTTCTGACTGTTAGAATCTCACTTGATTTTATTGTATGGATAAATTTGAAGAAGTCTAACATCAATTTTAAAGCAAGAAAACTGATATTGATTGCTTTGAAACATCTTGTACCAAATGCGTAATTCATTAATAAAGTATTACTTTTTAAATGATCTGAGCTTTACATTATACTGAGTCTCTAAAACTTAATGTATTGTGTATTATATAATTGGTATTTTATTAATTAACCAATATTTTAGATTTTATGTAAATTCCACCCTCAAACAGGAAGGTCTCCTCCACTACGGTGGATAATTGAGGTTCCATGACGTATGGTCAAGTAGATGCCACCCCCAAAATGAGGTCTGATTAGTACAGCAGCTTTTACATGTATCAGCAAATAGTACCTGAAGACAACTTAGATGACCATGTTGGGAAGCAACATGAGCTGCACTGTTGCCGTACTGATCAAGTTCATCCAAAGAAATACCCTGTTCCTGCATATACTGTAGAAGCCACAGGAGTGTTTTTTCCTAAGATAAAGACCATATGAACAATTTTAGAAGAGAAACTCGAAATGTGTGTAACAATCACAATAATTTCTTACTCCATGAGAAGGTCGCAATAGAAAAGGTTGAACAGATAAAAATCCATCAAATTCATGGATTCTAAAAACGTTTCTATAATAAAATCTAAGAATATATTCCTTGGATATGCAACAACAACAACAAATTACATTTGTATAGCACCTTTCACGTCAGGAGGATGTCCCATGCAATAAGAAGAGCCTACAGATCAGAACAATGCAAACATTTTAAGGTGTTGGCTATTGGACATTTTGTAACAATACACATTTAAATATAAAAAATGTAAAAGGAGATAACTTGCAGACAATAAAGCAATATGTGGATAAAAACTGGCAGCAGAAAAGGTGGGTTAATAGAGTACAAGTTAATATACTACAAATGAATAGATTGGACTGCAGTAGTAAAATTATAATGAAACAATAAATAGGATAACTTGTAACATTGTATTTAGTTTTACTGTATGATCTTACCTGTCCGTAGCTTGCTGCATAATGTATAAGTGCAGGGTAACCATTCAGTGGACTTAACTCAGCAATAGCTTCAGTCTCATTCATCAACCAACGCAAGCATTCAAGCTGCCCTTGCTGTAGTTGCAAGATCGGAGACATAGTTTTAACCCCATTAAAAATTCACATCAATTTGTTTTCTGCAGTTAGTACTGCAGTTAAAACATTCATTTCAATGCACAATTTTATTTCTATAATACAGCATAACTGATTTTATACTCCTGTTAATGCTTTATAGATTATACTACACTTGCTGAACCTAATGTCACAGTGCATTACTAACCAGCAAACAGCATCAAGGGATCCAAACCATTCCTTTAGTTCTGATGAAGGTTGATACTTAAAATGCTGACCTCTCCTTCAGATGCTGATTGTTGATCTGTTTTAATTGTATCAAGGACCAGCTTTGTACCACAATATTATTTAATAAAGATGCAAAGCTCATCTGTCTTCCATATTGCTCAAGCAATGGTCTGTGCTATGGGTGCACCAAAGTAGATGAAATAAAATTGGAACGTATTCATAAATGGTGCTGGTTGGGATTTTATGGACCCCAACTTCCCCATTGAGCCATGAAACAGAGCTCCGCTGAGTATGGAACAAAGAGTGATGGGGAAAAAGGAGAGAAATTGGCAGTGGACCTAATTGTGGATTGTACAAATCCTGGGCAATCAAAGGGCAGAACAATGGGGGAGAAAATTAAAGAATAAATAAACTTAAAAACATACTGGATCTTCAGGAGCAGCATCCAAACCCACCCATAAGCAGGCTTGCTATGTGTCTGCGCTAGGTTACTGTCTTCTGGCTGTAACAAAGCTGGTAAGTGACATGATTTACTTTTCTACTCAATGGGAAACACAGAAAATAGTTGTTTAAAATTACATTAATAATAATCTGTGTACTTATTGTGTCACTGAAACATCTCAAAGTACTTTACAGAATTCACTTCAAAGTGTAATTGTATTTGTAGTTGAATAATGGGAGGGAAGGAGAGGCAAGTACTTTATCATATGGATCCTCTTTACTCCAATATCACTAAATTGACAAAGCAATGCTGATATACCAACACGTCAGCAATGAATTCTCAAGTGGCTTACCTTTACTGCTAACGCAGAAGCAGTAAGTTTCTCATTATTACGCTCAGTCAGGCAATCTTCTGCCATTAAGGTGGTTAAATGCTGTAAGCACTCAAGGTGTCCTTGTGAGGCCGCAATGTGCAGCAGATTATTTCCTTTATCATCATGAATTTTTTCCAGACTGTCAACTGTTACGTGTGGCTAATCGTCACATGGTAAACAGAAAAAAAATTATAGTTGTAATTTTCCCAATTAATCTTTTACAACAACACATCATCTTGCATTGCCTATGAGCTTTTAGCAATTTTTGAAACTGGTTTGATTTCAGATTCACAATTTACAGTTCTTATTAATGTATAGGATAGTACTTGATTTCCATTCCCCAAATAATTTTAAACATGGCATTTGCCAGTTGCTTTCAAGTTTAATTTGGCTGAGAGCTGGGAAAGAATAATCACTTCAACTCTTCGGAAACTACTCCAATAGCAGAAATCAGATGCACATTCATTCCTTTGAAATGAACGACAGGTTTCACTACCACATGGAATGATGAAGTATTTAAGTGATGATTTACAGTAGTTTTTTTGTAACATGGTGTGAATTATCAACTGACAGCTGGCCAGGCAAAACTTAATGATTTCATTAAATTGCAGTTTCCCTGGGATACATAGATTATATTGATAGTGACAGTGAGTTCCAGGTGTTTTTGTGCTTGAGAAGAGTTCCATCACAACTCATTCACGTTAGCAATACTTTATGAGTTATGATCTCCCTTACTCAAAGAAATAGTGGAAACTCATTGTAACAAGAGATATTCTCTGTGGAACAGCCTTACTCTGGTGGACAGTTGATAGCAACTCATTGATATGATTTACTCTAAAAATAAGTTTAAGCTGTAGAAATACATTTATTTTAATAAAATGCCTGGATGAAGCCAGCTTTTAAATATAAAAACTGACACGTCTAAATTCTAAATTGAAATGATTTGGTTTCTATCTAATAATTTAACTTGGGTGCAATGTAAACGTTCATACACTGCATATGGATATCTGAGCAATGTGATGACATTTTAGAAGATTGCATAAAAAGCTGTGCGGTGATATTTTGGTGGTAAGGAGCATTAGGTGCTCCAAAACATCACGTAGATAGAACATGGTGTGAGCCTATTATATTCCATAACATCAAATCTATGTTTGAAGGCAGGCTCCATTGGAAAATGGGTGTGCCTATCTCTTTCCAGTAGGGAAGGAAACAATTCTGAGGCAACAGGTTTAGGATATTCTCATTCACTAACTGACTATAAAACGTCAGAACAAACTCCTAGAAGCAGGTCATCTGGGAGGCACTTGAATCAGGCAGAGTTCTTAAAATAGGAAAATATTCTATTCTCCCAACACTCGGACAGGCAATCTCCCTACAAAATCTTGCAACCAATTACAAATAAACAACCAAAGTAATTGACCAATGATGTTGGGATTTACAGTACACATTCTGAATTTCCTCACTGAATGATAATAAACCCTAAATATAAATCGCAAAGTGATGCCCAGCAGTAGTAAATATACAAAAAGCATAGACTCCTCAGGGTTTATGGAACCATAACAATGTTTTTTCAATTAAGTCCAGTACTCTAAAATAAAACAACCCAAACCATTTATCCAACGGCAGTTTATGTATCCAACGCCAGTTTCTTTGGCAACACATTATGATGGTGCTTGATCACAGAACTGGAACTAACTGGAACCTTGGATAAAAGTCAAATAACCAAGACACTTTCACACAAACTTCAAGCTGTGATCTACTTGCAACAACACAAACGGCACTGAATTCTAATTAGTGTATCACAGAGGGCTCAGTGTTCTCCAGGTTAGTTAAATCAGATTCACAACTGCTAAGTAAATCGGCGAATAGCTGTGGACAAGTGAACCATAACGGTTTCTAAGCTGTTCGGCTCTCACCAGGCCTGGTGTTTTCTCCAGCACATTTTATGGTGCTCTAAAGAAAAGCACACCTCATACAAAATAAACATTGTTCATTTACAGTAAAGTATAGGTGCTGAATTGTTGCAACAACATCTAAAAAAGCATCAATGAAGTCTGTTCAGAAAAACTTTTGGAAGTATTTATCCGATGTTTTTTTTGCTTTCTCAACCAGAGTTAGTAAATTCAGTCTCGGAACAGCATTTCTGTGCATAACAAATAGAGCTTTGTTTAACACCATATTTGTCAGCACATCCGATATTCATTCCAATAGAACGGTTCCTATTGTATTATGACAAAGTTCTTATGCTAGTTTTACATTATATTAAAGCACATGAATACTAGAGGAATATTCCATCTCCATTCTTCAGGCTTTTTTAAACTCACAGTAAAAAATATATTTTTAAAAAACAGTTTCTCCAGTCTCACATTACAGAAAACGGTAAGTGCTCACTTACCAACAATGAAATCTGTCCTTCTCTGACAATATTTAAAATGCTTTTAACATTTTTTGCTTCCTCACTCTGCTCTCCTGGTCCTCCCATGTTGTTCCAGTTCCTAGTAGTGTTTTCCTCTTCTAGTTTGTTTCCCATTGAGATTTGCAGAGGCAACGTCCGTGGTCGAGAGTTTGGCATTGTGCTGCCAATCTTCTGTGCGTGTGAATCGACAAACAAACTTGAAGTTCTTCTGGTCACGTCTTTACTCTGAATTTCAACGTCATGTGCTGGATCACATTTATCTGGCGCCTGCAAGCTCTCTAAGCTTCCAGTTGCATGCCTGTGGTGATCTGTGACAACAGCATGTACTTTTCGCAACTCTAAGCTATTTACTGGTGACAAAACACAAAACTGTGTCAAATTAGCTGGTGAGTTCTCACGCTTTACTGCAGAACAGATTCTGCTGGCATCACCTCTCGTTCCTGAGCACACGTCTGCAAACCGTTTTTCTGAGGCAGCCTTTGTAACGGGACCACCGATTTGGCTAGGAAGGTGGTTCAACTTGATATAAGGCACGTCCAAAATTTCATCCATATCCAAATCATAATGCTCAAGTTCCCCAAGCAAAATACTATTGCCATTGTCTTTGATTTTAAAGCACTGCCCGTTACTGTGGCACAAGGGACTGCATTGATTTGTATTTTCGGGGTCATCTTGTTTTTTGTATTCTTCATTCAGTTCCTTTTGATCAGTATCTGTGTCACTCTCAGGGTTTTCTGGTTGATGCTTGAGCGGTGAAACCCTTTTCACAGGTCTGAATTTACTGTACACATCTGCGGTGCCTTTGCTTTTTATTCCACTGCTAACTGGTGCTGTACCACCACAAGGCCAGTTGGAACTAGAAACTTAACAGTGAATCAAAAACGTTAGGAAACAAAACAGCTGAAAAAGTATTCTTTAACCAAATCTCCTCTACACATATCCCAAACAGCAAAAGAGATCCAAGTTTTGATAAATAAAACATTTAACTGTTTCTTAAAATTAAACTTAAAAAAATAACTAATGGGTTATGCTTTTTGATATGTATCTCAACTGCAAACGTGACGATTGGACTCAGAAGGCAGGGGGAAGAGAGAGCATTAAAGTTTAAGCTGTAAAAAATGGCAACTGAACAGTTAAATTAGATTTTATTACTTACTTGAAATAAAGAATAATATAAACATAAGAAAGAAGAGAAAATGTGGAGAAAGGAAAAATATTGGATGTATACAACAACAACAACTTGGATTTATATAGCACCCTCCGCGCCGGACGGCGTCTCAGAGCGCTTCACAGTAACGGATCCCGGGGCCGAGCCAGGGGGAGGGGGGTGGAAGGTGACCAAAGGCACAGTCGAAAAGAAAGGTCTTCAGCAGAGACCTGAAAATGGGAAGGGAGGGAGTGAGACGAAGGGAATGAGGAAGGCAGTTCCAGAGCCTCGGGGCACAGTGGCTGAAGGCACGGCTGCTGAGGGTGGAGCGGAGGACGAGGAGGACGAGGAGGACGAGGAGGAGGCCAGATCCGGAGGAACGAAGGCAACAGGTACTGTTTTGAGGAGAGAGGTCAGAGAGGTAGGGGGGTGCAGAGGAGTACAGGGACTTGAATACGAGGGTGAGGATCTTGAAGTCGATCCTCTCTGGGATAGGCAGCCAGTGCAGTCTGGCAAGGACTGGGGTGATCGGGGAGCAGAGTTTTGTGCAGGTGAGAATACAGGCAGCAGAGTTTTGAATGATTTGGATTTTATGGATGGTAGTGGATGAGAGACCGGCGAGAAGGGCGTTAGAATAGTGCAGCCGAGTGGTGACAAAGGCATGGATCCGGAAACCAGGGTTTCAGCGGAGAGGTATTGGTGAAGACGGGTGATGCGTCGGAGGTGGAAGAAAGCAGTGCTGGTGAGGGACTGGATGTGGGGGAAGAAGGATAATTGGGGGTCGAACCTGACGCCGAGGTTGCGTACGGGTTCAGAGAGTTTTAGGGGGAGGTCGAGCAGGTGGAGGAGGTGAGAGCCGTGAAATTTTAGACGATGATGAGAGCCAAAGAGTATGGCTTCCGTCTTGTCAACGTTCAGCTGAAGGAAATTTGTGCTCATCCAGCCCCTGAGATCTGACAGGCAGGCTGACAGAACATCAGGGGACTGGGGGTCGCAAAGAGAGGTGGAAAAATAGAGTTGGGTGTACCCCATGTCTGCAGATGACATCCGCAAGAGGGAGCATATAGATCAGAAAGAGGAGGGGTCCAAGGATGGATCCTTGGGGTACCCCGCAAGTAACCGGGTGAGAACGGGAGGAGAAGCCGTTTGTGCAGATGTACTGCTGGCGGTTTCTGAGGTAGGACTCGAACCAGGCGATTGCGGTCCCACTGAGGTAGATGACGGAGGAAAGGCGGTAGAGGAGGATGGCGTGATTGACTGTGTCGAACATGGCGGAGAGGTCCAGGAGGACAAGGAGGCAGAGGGAGCCCTAGTCACAGATAGAGAGGATGTCATTTGTGACTTTCATAAGCGCAGTCTCTGTACTGTGGGCGGAAACCAGACTGGAGGGGTTCGAAGAGGGAGTGGGAGGAGAGGGGTGTGCGAAATTGGTTGGCAACAACGCGTTCTAGAACTTTTGAGAGGAAGGGCAGGTTAGAAATAGGGCGATAGTGGCCTGGGTTTGAGGGATCTAAGGAGGGTTTTTTCAGGAGGGCTGTGATGACAACAGTTTCGAGGGAGGCAGGGACTGATCTGGAGGAGAGGGACTGGTTGATGATGTCAGCCAGTAGTGGGCAGAGGAGGGGGAGCTGGGTGACCAGTAAGTTGGTGGAGGGGATCGAGGCAGCAGGTGATGGGTTTCATGGAGGTGATGGTGGGTGACAGGGAGGAGGGAGAGATGGGGAGAAGGAATGTAGAATGGGGGTGGTGGTAGGAGCAGATGATGAGGAAGGTGAGGGGAACAGAGAGGGCGTGGTGGTGGTGGGTGACAAGGGGCAGGTGGATGAGGCTACCTGGCGGATGTTAAGTATTTTAGATGATAAGAAGTCCATGACCTCCTTGCACTTGGCATTTGATACGAAGATTGAGGAGGTCTGAGGGGGGGCACGGAGGAGGTAGTCAGTGGTGGAAAAAAGGATTTTACGGTTGTGTTTAGCCTCCAAGATGATGTTGGAGTAGAAGGGTTTATATTTAAGAGGGTTTATATTTATTTCTACAGTCCTTAAATGTGCCGGGAAGTCTAGGGGACATGTGATATTAGCAGAATTATTGCAATATTTGTGGTTACTGGCAAAGTAATAAACCCTCCCCTGGGTCCACTCAATCCATGACTATTTGTGGGACACTGCTGCTCACAATTAGCTGCTGCATTTTGCCCACAAAATAGACAGTCAATTCACTTTACAATATATTCTGTGAAGCTCTTTGAGACGTCTCAACGACGTGATAAGGTGCTATACCAAATGCAAGGATTATTATTATTCTATGTATCTCATTGGAGCAGGCACTTCAGATAAGTTGTCCAGTTCTGATCAAGGGTTTCATTGTATTCACCCCATCCTCGCCCGACTCCACTGACTTTCCATCACTGAAAGGATACAGTTCAAGATCCTGATCTTCACCTTCAAAGCCCGCCATAGTCTTGCTTCCCCCTACCTCTGCGACCTCCTAACCCCCTACCAACCTACCCTGCCTCCTTCAAGACCCATCTCAAGACCCTCCTCTTCAAATGTGCTTTTGATCACCCTGCTTCCCCCCTTGCTCTCCACCATCTCCAATCCCAACCCCCAGCTCTGATCCGAAACACTGACTGTCCAGCGCCTTGGGACGTCCTCCCAACATGAAAGGCGCAATACAAATGTAATTTTGTTGTTGTTGTTGTGTTCAGGACTTTCCCAGCTTTAATGAGATCAGAGGAAAAGCATTTTATAACAGACACTGTTGCCTATACATTTTATAACTATTTATTATCATTAAGACATTAAGATCAGACTGCAAGATCATTTTTAGCACAATATATTCAAAACTAATTTCTTGCAAATCTCACATTGGCCAAATGCATTCTTCCCCACAGCTTTCTTGAATATTCCCAGAATATAATTAAAAGTTTGATTTTTAAAACAAATTGGGATTTAGCATGCTCTATCAGTTAACAAAGCATTATATGCACCATAAATTAGGTTAGTGGTGTAATACGTTTGATTAATAACGCTAGGGGTGAACCACTGAAAGACAGATTTACAGCAAAACATTTTCTTGATGAGTCAGCCTGGATCAGTTGATATGCCTGTCGCTGAGTCAGAAGATTGTGGGTTCAAGCCCCACGTTAGGATTTGGAACTCATATAGTCTAAGCTGACATTCCAATACATTGCTGTGAGTGTGCTGCATAGTTGGAGGTGCTGGCTTTCAGATGAAATGCTAAAAACTGAGGTCCTGTCTGCCTGTTCAGGTGGATGTTAAAGATCCCAAGCAATATTCAAAAAGAGAAGGGAGTGGTAGCCAGTCCAGAACCTTGGCATTTATTTGACCCTCAACTGTCTTTTCCACGCCACATCCGTGCCATGACTTGCTCTGCCTTCTCCCACCTCCGGAACATCGCCCTGCTCCGCCACTGTCTCACACTCCAGGCCATCGAAACCCTCATAAGTGCCTTCATTACATCTAGGCTTGACTATGCCAATGTCCTGCTTGTCGGCCTCCCCAACTCTTCCCTCCACAAGCCGCTGATCATCCAGAACTCTGCAGCTCGTGTTTTCTCCCACACCAAGCTCCTTGACCCTATCACCCTCTCCCAGCTCCACTGGCTCCCCATTCCCCAGAGGATAGTGTTCAAAATCCTCGTCCTTGACTTCAAGGCTTACCTCATATCAAACCTGTCCAATCTCTCCACTCAGGAGGCTACGGCCTCCTTCACAACCCCTGCACAGCCTGCCCAACCATTGGCGGTCTGGCCTTCAGCCTCTCTGTCCCCACCCTTTGGAACTCCGTCCCTTCACTTTGCACCCTCCCTTGCCTCCTTCAAAGCATGTCTCAAGGCCCTCCTCTTTGACCCTGCCTTCGGCCACCCTCCTACCCCTAACCTCCCTGCTCTCCACCCCCACCGATCCCAAACCCCCAGCTCGGGTGCTAATCCCTGAATGTCCACCGCCTTGGGACATCCTCCCGACGTGAAAGGCGCTATACAAATGTCATTTATTGTTGTTATCCTAGCCAACGATCCCCCAAATAAAATTGGTCACTCACTTCATGGCTCTATGTGAAATACTGCTGTGTGCAAATTGGCTGCTGAGTTCACCCGCAAAAAACCCAACAGTCACTGCACTTTAGTATATCAAGTGAAGCGCTTTGGGACATCCTCCAGAGGTAAAAAATGTTAATCTTCTGGATGTGAAACGTGCAACAATGCTTTTGAAAATTATTTCCCATAGTTAATATGTAAGTTATATGAACATTAATGCATTCAGTATGCACTGATCAAAATGCAATAGTGAGATTTCTAGAGCAAATTGCCTAATTATGAACAAGGGAGCCATAATCTTATGTCCTGTTGGAGTGTCACATTAACTTACAGGATCTTTATAGATGCAGTACTATATTTTATTCCACTAATGGATACTTGAAGAATAAGACATGAATCAACTTAAAGCCTAACTTTGTATGTGATTAGTATAATCAGTTTATGGTCCGCTGCTGTGCGCAAATTAGCTGCTGCACTCGGCTAAATAATAGTCATTACACTTTATAGTAAATCCCAATGTGAAATGTCAAATGCAAGAATTAGCATTATATTATTATTATAATCAGCTTTGCAATTCAGTCTCAATTGTGGAAGACAGTAAAGATCTTATCAGAAGTAATTCATTCCTCTATATATTGTAACTGATCAGTAAGCAACAGATATATTCCTATATTACAAAGGAAAACCTTGTTGTCAGGATCTGGACATGTTCTATAAATTGATACATATATTTTTACATCCTAAGATAAACAGCACATAATTCATACTGCTAAAAAAAGTTTAACTTACACATTACTAGATACTTAGAAAGGTTATCGTCTAGTAACAGAGTAACAGACTAGTAACTTATAACTTAACACAAGGAAACTATTGTCACTGTATAAGAGCTGGGGTTCACAGGGCCACTCTTTTATGTTGGTTTTATTTACATGTGAAATTCCTTCCAAGTGATATTAGAAAATGGATGCCAGATGTTTCCCAGCTGTTTTATACTGACAAGAACTATTAAAGACCTTGAAGTAGACAAATCCTGTCCAGGGCTAATGAAAACAAACCCTCGCAGAGGCAGGTTTAGACCTTCATAAAGTTGCCAACATTGTGAACTTTGTATTATCCTGGCAGTATCCTGTGTCCCACCATTGTTTAGCTGTTCAAAAAAAATACAAATGCATTCTTTTCATGGCAGAATAAAGTTGAGAAATCATTGTCCGTAAAAACTGGTTTGCAAAAAATAAGAATGATTGTTCAAGAAATTGCAAGTATTAAATTTGTACATACTGGATCAAATTTACAGTCACTGTGTTATTTATCACATCTAATGGACCAGAGTCCCTTCCAATATCAATCCCAATGGTGATGATGAAGAAGCTGAGCCCATGGTGTTAGATTGCCGATTAGCAGGATACTGGGTTTTTAAGTGTATTAACTAAAAAAAGTTGATATCTCACTAACTGGCAGTTAAAGCCCTTGATCCGTGGGACCGAGGCAGACCTGGGTTCTCAGTCTTTACTATTGACAAATGTTTTAGGGTCTGTATCCAACCGATTCACTACAATCGAGATTACATGGATAGCAAATTTATACATTTTGAGGCCATTCAAATTAAAGTCAGTTATTTGCATTTATATAGACTCTTCGCAATGTCTCGGTGTTGGAAGGCAAGCAAGGCAGGAGGGGAGAAGGGGTAGGTGATCGTTGGCGCCGTCGAAGAGAAAAGATCTTAGAAGGGTTTTGAAGACACAGAGGTGGATAGCTTGTGGTTAGTGAATCTAGGTAGTTTGGAGAGGAGTGGTTTGAGAAGTCAAGTTGAGAGGTATTAACATTGCACTTGAAGTCTCTGTACCATTCTAATAATGCTAGAAATATAATCTTACTTTCATCTCTATTCCTGACAGGGAAATTAGCTGTCAGATTACCATCTTTAAACCGTCAATTTATCTATACTAATAAAGACAAAGTGTGTGTGTGTGTGTGTCTGTGTTTCCGCCAATAATGCAATAACCGACTGACGTAGTGACATGATTTATACCTCATCAGAATGGTCTTGCATGCGGGAATGTCATGGGTGAGTGTTTTGGGGATCACCTATTGTTGATGAGTTATATTTAAAAAATGCTTTAATTAAGCCCCCAAATATGAGGTATGCATGGTATTCTGTAACAAAGTAGCGACAGAGGAAAGCACAAACCCTTCTAAAGAGATACATTGATACTAATATATTCTGCAACAAATGTATGGCAGTTTTGAGTAGTTATGGGAGCTACAGTCCTCCAAACAGGTGTCCTCCCAACCAGGAGCCCTCCCACTGAGTCCTACCAAAAGGATTCCTGCCACTGAGTCTTCCCATTCAGTCCTCCCAACAGGAGAAAACACCCAGACGATGGGAGAAATGACACTTATTTTGTCGGGAGACTTCCACCAGACACTACCTGTCATACAACGTGGTACCCGTGCTGATGAACTGAATGCCAGTCTTAAGGCTTCCAGACTGTGGGCACGTGTGAAGAAGATGAGCCTCAAAACAAACATGCAAATCAATCTTCATGGCAATTCCACAGCTGGGGCATATGCCGACCTCCTTCTGGAAATTGGAGATGACAAAATTCCAGTGGATCCAACAGATGGCCAAATTCAGATCCCTGAAGGTTGTCAAACCATTGTACAAGATATAGCAGAGCTCAAAACCAAAGTTTTCCCGAACCTCAATCATACTTATACAAATCATAAGTGGTTGTGTGAACGAGCAATTCTTGCTCCAAGAAATGGAGTGAGATCAATTCCCAGCTACTCAGTGACATCTCTGGACAAGAAACTCTGTACAAGTCCATAGATACTGTTCCTGACATCAAAAATGCCGTCAAATACCCAACTAAGTTTTTAAACTCTTTGGAACCATCCAGTATGCTTCCATACAAACTCATACTAAAGGTTGGATGCATAATCATGCTGCTGAGGAATCTAGATCCACCGAAGCTATGCAATGGCACAAGGTTGGTGGTAAAGCAGTTGAAACCACATATTACAGAAGCAACTATTCTGACTGGTCAGATCAAAGGGGACGATGTATTCATTCCTTGCATCCCACTGCTCCCAAGTGACTACCTGTTCGAGTTCAAAAGGCTCCAATTTCCTGTCCGAATGTCCTTTGCCATGTCAATTAACAAGGCACAGCGGCAGAGCTTAAAGGTTGCTGGTCTTTACTTGATTACACCCTGCATTTCCCATGGACAATTCTATGTTGGATGCTCACATGTGGGTTCATCTCAAAACCTGTACATCATGGCCGAAGGAGGAAAAATTACAAATGTTGTCTACACGGAAGCCTTACAATAACTCGAGGACCTGCCGGATCACACAGTAAACCCCTTCGGTTAGCGTAGCTTTGATAGGAGTCCTCCCACAGGAGTCCTCCCAAAAGGAGTCCTACCACTGAGTCAAATAAAACAATTCAGTCGGTACTTCAAAACTTAACACTGACATCTCTAAAAAAAATCTAAGATCAAACATTAATTACAGATTTTCTAAATATTTCTCTGTTACATACAACAAAATGCCTCAATTCTGACTTTCTGTTCTTTAGATTTGATGGTGATTTGCAGTGTTCTTGCCTTGTCAGTACTGTAAATCATCAGCATTCAACAGCTGAACTGCCTTCCTCACTCCCTTCGTTTCGCTCCCTCCCTTCCCATTTTCAGGTCTCTGTTGAATACCTTTCTTTTGACCACGCCTTTGGTCACCTTCCCACCCCTCACTGGCTCGGTCCCAGGATCCTAAACTGTAAAGCACGCCGAGACGCCGTCCGGCGTGGAGGGCGCGATATAAATCCAAGTTGTTGTTGTTGTTGTTGTAGCTGTCATATCTGTTGGATGTGAGAGCTAATCATGCAGATAGTCCAATCTTCCGTGGACTACTGCAACATATTCAAAACCAGTTGTTACAATTTGCTTCAGACACAACAAGGTGTGATAGACCCAAGGAGAACAACAGCTAGTGCTGTACAGAAATTGGTGTCATTGTTCACCTTTCCTGTCAGTGAGTGAATTGATAAGTGCACTTTTCTGCTGAAGTTAATTATTTATCTATCACAATGCTACAACACTGCACTAGCAAGGAAAGATGATAGAGAAATGATGCAAAGAGGGATTTCTTCTTCAAAAATATCTTCAAGCCCATCTTATAATAAATATTCATTAATGTTTGTTCAATATGAGGTGATGAGGAGAAATGTTTTTACACAGAGAGTTGTGTACCCATCCCTCCTCTCCAGCTACCGCCCCATCTCTATCCTCCCATTTCTCTCCAAGGTCCTGGAACGAGTCATCGGGTCCCAGCTCCGCTCCTTTCTTTCCCTCTTTGAACCCCTCCAATCCAGCTTCCGTTCCGTGCTGCCCATAGCACGAAAACAGCCCTGGTCAAAGTCACTAATGACATTCTGAACATCTGTCATCAGGGCTCCCTCTGCCTCCTTGTCCTCCTTGACCTCTCTGCCGCCTTCGACACTGTTGACCACTCCATCCTCATACACTGCCACTCCGCTTTACTCAATCTTCACAGACCTGCCCTTGCCTGATTTGATTCCTATCTCTCTCACTGTCTTCCCAACTCCTCCCTCCACAGGCTGCAGATAATCCAGAACTCTGCAGCCCGTGTCCTCTCCCGCACCAAACTCCGTAACCCCATCTCCCCCACTCTCGCCCGACTCCATTGGCTCCCTATCCTTCAGAGGATCCAGTTCAAGATCCTGGTTCTCACCTACAAAGCCCTCCATGGCCTCGCCCCACCCTACCTCTCCGACCTCCTAACCTCCTACCAACCCGCCTGATCCCTCTGCTCAGCCGGCTCTGGCCTGCTCCATGTCCCCCGACCCATCCTCCCCACCACTGGCGGGAGAGCCTTCAGCCACTCTGCCTCCAACCTCTGGAATTCCATCCCCCAGTCACTCTGCCTCACCCCCTCCTTAGCCTCCTTCAATCCTGCCTCAAGAGCCTCCTCCTCAACCATGCCATCGGCCACCCCCCTTTCCCTCCCCTCCCTTCTCCCCCCCTGACCCCAGCTCAGGTCTGAAATGCTAGACACTGTCCAATGCCTTGGGACGTCCTCCTGCCTTGAAAGGCGCTATACAAATGTAATCTTGTTGTTGTTACGGTCTGGAATGCACTGCCTGAAAGGGTGGTGGAAATGTGTTCAATAACAACTTTCAAAAGGGAATTAGAGGGGTACTTGAAAAGGAAGAAGTTTCAAGGATATGGGGAACGAGCGGGGGAAGTGGGATTGATTGGATAGCTCTTCCATAGAGCCGGCACAGGCACGATGGGCCAAATGGCCTCCTTCTGTGCTATAATATTCTATGATCCTATAATAATCTTTATACAGTAGAATCCTGTTAAAAGGTGCCCCCTTAACGTGAGTTCACTTATAAGGTGGGTATCTGGGGACCTGCTGTTGGATTAACTGTACACCTTCCTGCGTTAACATATGCACAACACTCAGTGTTGGTGATGATCCGATGACCGGGAGGCTTCCCACGCTCATGCACAGTGTCATCACCGGTCATGTCTTCTATAATGTTGTCATGTAGGAACATTGATTGGCTTTCGAGCCACGTTAGAAGGTTGACTGAGATTTAAAGGACCTCAACTACCATGTTATAATGGGTTTAATTGTATACTCTAATGATTTCCCTCCTCTCTGAGGAAGTATCAATACACTGTTTGACACCCTTTCCCTGAAGCACTTTCCTGATATCACCCATGCTCTTTGAGGTTTGCTGGTGGTAGAGCTTTGTGGCACTTATTAGTGCTGGTGCTTAAACAGCACTATCTTATTGCCATGAGTTTAATCTCCTGATACATTACAATATAAAATTATATTTGTAGAGCGTGTTTCACGTTGGGAGGAAGTCCTAAGGCTCTGAACAGTCAGGGATTAGGATCCGGGGGGGGGGGGGGGGATCAGGGAGGGTGAAAGGCAGAAATAGTGGCCGAAGGTGCAGTCGAAGAGAAGGATCTTGAGGGCAAGGGAGGAAGCAAGCAAAAGGAATGTGGGATGGAGTTCCAGAGGGTGGGGACAGGGAGGCTGAAGGTTTGACCGTCGATGGTCGGGTGTGCCGGGCGGGGGACATGGAGCAGCCCAGAGCCTGCTGAGCGGAGGGAGTGGACAGATTGATAAAGGGTTAGCAGGTCAAAGAGATAAGAGGGGGCAAGGCCATGGAGGACCTTGATGGTGAAGACAAGAATTTTGAACTGGATCCTCTGAGGGATTGGGGAAGCCAGTGGAGCCGGGCGAAGGTGGTGTGATTGGCGCAAGCCAATCAGGAGGGCTTCGGTCTTGCTGACGTTGAACTGTAGAAAGTTGGCTGTCATCCAGGACTTAATAATAATCTGCATTTGATATAGCGCTTTCACGTGGGACGTCCAAGCGCTTCACAGAACACTGTAAAGTGAATGACTGTATATTTGTGGGCGAACGCGGCAGCCAATTGCGCACAGCAATGTCCCACAAACAGTCGTAGATTGAAAATGACCAATTTAATTATTGTTTTTAGTTTTGGAGGGATTATTACAGGCAGTCTATCAGGACATCAGTGGTGCTGGTGACGAGGGTGGAGGCAGAGAGATAGAGTTGGGCGTCATCCGCATAAATGTGCATATTATTGCTGAAGTGGACAGAAGGTATGTAAGTAGTTCATAGCAAGGCACCTCAATAACACATAGCTTGATCCATTACTGATAACTATTATTGTGACTATCACCTAAAAATGAGGTGTGTGGACAAGGCAGGTAAATGGGACTGAGAGGATTGCTCTTAAAAAAACTAGAGCAGACACGATGGGCCGAATGGCTTTCTTCTGTGCTGTAATTTTTTATGTTTCTATGGTACAATAACAATTTGCCTTTACATAACGCCCTTCACAAAGGATAGCATCTTGGAGTTTTATACAGTGGCAGGGTTGGACACCAAGCAAAGGAGAAGGGGGAGGAGGAAGTAATCATCGGCATCATCAAAGAGGTAGATGGTGCAGACACTGTTTGTAGGGGCACCTTATACAAAATATAAATCAAAACCTCATCTTGCAGAGGACTAAAAATACTTCTTGCAGATCAGGTTTTTATAAAGCACTGGCTACAGATAAAACACCCGGACTCTACAGCCTTGGATAACCAAGCAGGCTGATATCAGTAATATAGACGTTGCAATTGCGCAGTGCTGGGAATCCACACCTGATTGGGTCATCTGTCATGGTGATGTGGTCCTCCATTTATGAGCCACTGACTGTCACAGGGACTTGTTGTGCCAGAGTTGAGTCTCCTGGCATAGTTGGTATATGATATCAATCTAGCTCTGTGACCATTCCTCAAATACACAGCTAATTGCTTTGATTGAAGTTGAAAAGATGCATCCAGAAGATAACACTGCTACATGTCATAAGTTTAAAAAGTCTCTAGATACTGTAAACACTTGCTTTGTTTCTCCTGCTAACACAGATCTGCTGCTGAACCATGACATCTATCATTTGACCTCAGAAGATGTGGACGTTTTCCCTGAAAAGACGATTTGTCAAAAGACTTGCGCTCAGCCAGGAGTGAAAGATCACTCTTACAGGCAGCCTTGACTTCCATCAACTCCTTACCTTACTTGGAAAAATGCTTTCTTGCATGGACTGAAACTAAGATAAAATGGTTTGTGTTCCTTTAATGGCTCAGTCGGTAAATGCACTGTCAAGCAAGGTATTGCACATGAACTGGAAGTTCTGAATTTTACTGAGCTAATTGGCCTCGGAAGCCTTCGATCAGTGCAGGAGAAAGCCAGATTCCCTGTTCCTGACTGCTATCCAGTGATCCCTGCTGAAAAGTTCACAATCTGTATTTGCCAGTACAGGACAGGAACCAACTTGGTTATGATTCCCCCTCACATGGTCCCAGAGCTTGCCAACAATCATTGCTCAAGCTCACGCATTAAAAATGTTCACTTAAGATGAGGTATTGGAAGATTGCCAGTGACCGTGTAATAGAACTCTCGTGTGAGTCAGCACTGTCGGGAGGGGAGAGAGAGAAGAGCATTGAGAATTACACAATGTCATATAAAAGGTACTATTGAGCTCCATTGTTAAGCTTACTTTAACTGGGAAGTTAAGCAATACAAAAAATTGGTTAGTTGGTGTCTTGAGTAAGTCACTGGGTAGGATAAATGATATTTGATGTAAGCTGAGAGCTGGTATCAATTGAAAACAGAGAATGAATTGATTGAAACTGAACAGAAACAGGTCCAGTTTGGCTGTGGATTGTGAAGGGAGTTGACCAAACCAAGACTGGGGTCAAACTTATAAAAGAGACTACAAGAACAAGAATCCCAAACAAGAAAATGTTTACAAATATTTCTTAAAACTGTTAATCTAATACTGTTAATACTGTTAATTGGCTGTGTATTATAATAAATTCACTTTATAATATATTCTGTGGAGGGATTTGAGACATTTCAACAACGTGATAAAAATGATAATCCTTGCATTTGATATAGCACCTTATCACGTCTTCAAGATGGCTCAAAGCGCTTCACAGAATATACTGTAACATGAATTCACTATATTTTGTGGGCAAAACGTGATAGGGTATCAATTGCAAGGATTATTATTATTATTATTAATCTAGCACAACAGTGACAAATATTCACTGCGGTGTTCCAACGCTTTTGAGGTGTTAACTAGTTTTTCTTAATGGATGGAAATGGAGGATGTAACCAGAATACCACCCAATATAAACTTTGGTTGAACGGTATTGACAAGCTGTGCCTTGTTTGCCTAAGTATGCCCAAAATTGCACCTAATAAAATAATCCCACAGTTTTCTAACTATTGGGATTATTTTATTTTAAAATGTAAGATTTTAAACTTTTTGTAATTGTAGAAAATTCTTAAATTCATTCGTAATTTAGAAGCCGGTTTTCTGCAGCACTTAAAAAGAGGCAGTTTCAAAATTAAGATTAATTTAAGAACTTTCCAACAATTTGTGTGATCTTAAATTTTCAGATAAAATGGTTTTAAAGATGAAATTTCAGGTCTGGAATATCTCCAGATGTTTTTCCTTGTGAAGGTAACGGATTACACCAGAGGTACACTGAGGCTGATAAATGGATTACAGTGTATTCTGCATGAAAACGTGGCAAACTATCAGGCTCGAAAAATTGGTTTATCTGCGTCTTTTTTTTATATCGTTGATTAAAACGATACATCAAGCTGATGAACAAGTTTAGCTCCATGTCTCAAAATGACCCTCATTGTTCAAAGTTTTCAAACAATTCATCTCTATAGCAGTCTCTTTCACAAGCATTCTGTCATGGTCTATCTTTGCTATCAGCCAGCATGATAATCAAAAGCAGTTTAAAGAGATTTGCACGTCACAGAACTGTCCCACTTGCTAAATAATTCTAAATAAGATACTTTATCTAATGATCCAGTTTTGACAACACCCACACAAGAAGCTAACAAAAATAGGAAATGCAAGAGTTACTAACATGTAATACCTATTCGGTCTTCATTTTGTGGATCGGATTTCTTGTATAATTCGGAAAAATTTTTAGCTGATGGAATTCCAAACTGAGGAAGAAAGAAAATAGGGGAAAATATTAGACATAGGAACCCATAACATAAAGATTTCACATTCCTCACTCTGCAAAAATAAAGACATGTGTGTGTCATCGTGAGTCATGTGGCCTAGGTATTATTCGTGAATCGTTATCTTATTTTGCCCACAAATACAGTCACACCACATTATAGTATACCTTGTGACAACGTAATAAGGTGCTATATCAAATGCAAGGATTACAATTAGTATCTCACTTTTCATGGACATATTCAGACATTGATCAAACCTCTACTTCACTGGAACACTGTTACCAACAGCTCTATCTGGCAATCATGGGATTAATTCATACCTCTCTGCTGTGAGAGTGAAAAGGTACAGTGGGAAACACAAATGTTACTCTCATAGTTAAAAGTTTTGCATTTTGCCACAGCTAAACTGAAGAGAGGTGTCAGATGCTTTTGCTGTGAATCAAATGTTCATAGTCTGAAGACGAGAAAGATGAAAAAAGAATAAGAAAATCTTAATTTGAGTGCAAATAAAGTATGAATTACATCTGTACACTCACTAAAAATCAACATTTTTGTTGACCTATTTGATTTCTGACATCCAGAAAGTGGGGAGAGGGTGGAAAGCAAGGAAGCAAAAGTTCCATTGTATTGAGTTATGTTAAATAAATGACAGCTGCACTTTCAACCCCATTTCTTTTTCATGCATCTCTTTATTTTCCAGACGGAAAATCCCCTAAACAGGTACTGTGTTTTAGGTCAAAGAACGTGGGCTGTTAGAGTCCTAAATAGTTTTATTGTTGTCATGGAACCAGTGAAAACATCTTGCTCCGTGATTAAATACAGTTTTAAAAAGATTAGATTCTAAATGAGTCCTGCATTTTAGATTGCTCTGTGATCCGATCTTTAGAGTTCATGGACTTGGCAATTGGCTTAAGAAAAACAGCTTTTGGAACTTTTTTTTAAAGCTAATGAGAGATTAAGCAAATGGATTTTGCTTCTACCTCCAAAATGAACCAAAGAGGGTGGAAAAGGATTAGTTTCCAATGTTTTAAAATGTAAATGTATATAAAAGTTTACATCAGAAATTAAAAAGAAACAAAGTTAAAATAGAAGAGAAAAGTTGAAGAGGGAAGCGAAGCAAAGTAGCAGATTTTAATTAAGATTTTGCTCATGTATTTTAATAGAATCAGTATTACAGTAAAACTAATACTGACATTTGATAATTTTATCACTGTTATTTTAGCCTTGTTTCAGCGTTAGTGTAGAAACGGACAACTTTCTAAAGATTGCTGGTCGAAAAATTCAGAAGGTTAAAAATGGTACTTCCTAATGTTCAAATGGGGAAAGAGCAAGAGAGTCGGACTAGTCAGTAGCTCTTTCAAAGAGACGGAGGCACGATGGGCCGAATGGCCTCCTTCCGTGCTGTAGAATTCTATGATTTAAAAGCTCAGTTTCGGTTTAATTTTCATGGTAGTAATTACAAGCATGTATGCCTTTCACCTTGCTTCAGAACTATTTTAGGCCATGTGAAGGATCTCAGAAATAGGAATTTTAGTTAAGGTCTGAGACGAGGCAAAATTGTAGCCACAAAAAGTAGTTTAATTGCTGTTCATAGAGTGAGTCAAAACATTTCAGCATAGTGATCATAGGGTAGAAATTTTTTTAAAAGTTAATTTAAAGTTGGTTTGAATTTTGGATCAAAATAAAATCCTGGTGTTCACAACATTCATAATGCAACTAGAAATGCAGGATTCAAATTGAAATCAACATTCTGCGATTATGCTGTAGAAGTTCAGCATCTGCTTTTCAGCGCCTTGGGACGTCCTCCCGATGTGAAAGGGGCTCTATAAATGGAATCTTGTTGTTGTTGTTGCTTTGGGAGAATATATTTTCAATGGCTTTGTGTTTACACTCCGTCATTTGGATGAATCTTTTTTTTCAAAGGGGAAAAAGGATCTCGCCTCCAGTGCAGAATGGTTTAATTTGAGGTGCTTGAGTGCAGTTAATATTCCGCGGTGAAGGCAGACTGTGTGCACCACATTAAATTTTGGTTGTCTTAGGAGGTGTCCAGGGTGTCACAGAAGGTCTTGTCACAACAACAACTTGCATTTATATAGCGACCCTCACACAGGGTAGTATCCCAGAGTGCTTGAACATTTCACAAACATGTCTGAGAGTGAATTCACACACATTCAGATTTTACATACCCATTCTCTGTAAATCTAGAGCTGTTCTATGGTGAAGGTTTACTGGCTCTCCCATGCAATGTCTAATGCATGGGAAATTACACTCTTATATGCATGCGCTAGCTGTGCTAAATGATCTCTCTATATTGCTGGGTGTGATGAAATACAGAAGGAACAAAGAAACCACGAGCTCTGAAGCAGTGTGGACCACCTTCACTATAACAACAACAACAAAATTACATTTACAGAGCGCCTTTCACGTCGGGAGGACGTCCCAAAGCGCTGAACAGTCACGTGTCGGGGCCCGAGCATGGAGGGGGGGTGGTGGTGTGGGGTGAGGGAAGGCAGAGAGGTGGGAGGGAGACCAAAGCATGGTCGAAGAGAAAGGTCTTGAGACCGACCTTGAAGGAGGTAAGGGAGGAAGCAATGCAAAGGGACCGTGGGATGGAGTGTGGGGGCAGAGAGGCTGAAAGCCCGGCCACCGATGGTAGGGCAGGTCGGGCCCCAAATGACTTGTGATTGATTCCATTCAGATAATACTCTGACCTCCCCTGAAACCAATGGATTTGGTCACTCAATCCACGACTGTTTGTGGGACACTGCTGTGCGCAATTGGCTGCCGCGTTTCACCCACAAAATATACAGTCAATTCTGTGAACCGCTTTGAGATGTTTTGAAGACGTGATAAGGCGCTATATCCATCTGCATCTGCTATATCTGCCAAATGCAAGGATTATTATATTATTATATATAGTTGTGACTGTTGTTGCTTGAATGAAATGCTACAATGTACAAGTGACATAGTCGGAGAATATTTTTTTTTGCTCAGATGGGTATTTGACAAATGCAGAAACCCAAGCAGAGTTCCATGTATACCACCAACGCATAGAAATGGAATCCACACTCTCTCCTTGGAGGGAGGCATCTTGCTTACCTAATTCTGGAAGGTTGCCAGGTTGTCTGGTACTGACAGCATCATCATACAATGATGCACACTCCACCTTACTAAGCCAGTCCGGAACCTTTGTGTCTTGTTTGATCCTCAACTATCCTTTCTACCCCACATCCTTGCCATGTCCTGCTCTGCCTTCCCCACCTCCGCAACATCATCTGGCTCTGCTGCTGTCTCACACCACAGGCTGCCGAGACCCTCATACGCGCGTTCATAACATCCAGGCTTGACTATGCAAACTCCCTGCTTGTCAGCTTCCCCAACTCCTCCCTCCATAGGCTGCAGATCATTCAGAACTCTGCAGCCCGTGTCCTCTCCCACACCAGGCTCCGTGACCCTATCACCCCCATCCTCACCCGACTCCACTGGCTTCCCATCACATAGAGGTTACACTTCAAGATCCTGGTCCTCATCTTAAAAGCCCTCCATAGCCTTGCTCCCCCCTACCTCTGTGACCTTCCAAGCCCCTACCAACCTGCCAGCTCCCTCCGCTCAGTGGGCTCCAGCCTGCTTCATGTTCCCAGCCTCTCCTGCTGCACCATTGGTGGGCGGGCCTTCTGCCACTGTGCCCCCAGCCTCTGGAACTCCATCCCCCAGTCCCTCCGCTGCACAACCCTCCCTTGCCTTGTTCAAGACCCTCCTCTTCAACCATGCCTTAGGTCACCCTCCTTCCCCCCTACCCTCCTCCTCCCCGATGCCGACCCCCAGCTCGGGTCCGAACGACTGATTGTCCAGGGCCTTGGGACGTTCTCCCGATGTGAAAGATGCTATACAAATGTAATTTTGTTGTTGTTGTTCCCATTGAAAGCAATGTCTGGCAGGCTTGCAGCTGCTTGTTCAGCTAGGACCACCCTACCTGTTAGGGTCTTGACTTGTAGGGGTAACAGAAGCCAAATGGAAAGAATCGCTGCCACCAGTGACAGGTCTGCCCCTCCAAATCCTGCCAATGAGAGTTACCCTTATGTACCATGGACCTGCCTGGCTAAGGATTCAAACTACCAAGATCGTCACAAGAGTCTTAATCTTAAGACTGTGACCTCTATTTATAGATTCTCCTACCAGGGGAAACAGTCTCACACTGTCTACTCTGTCAAGCCCCATAAGAATCTTATATGTTTCTATAAGATCACCCCTAATTCTATATTCTAGACAATATAGGCCTAGTTTACTCAACCTATCCTCATAGGTCAACACCCTCATCCCAGGAACTAACCTATTGATCTCAGCTAGGACCACCCTACCTATTACGGCCTTGGCTTGTAGGGTTAACAGAAGCCGAATGGAAAGAATCGTTGCCACCAGTGACAGGTCTGCCCCTCCAAATCCTGCCAATGAGAAGTACAACAGAATTTAGATATTCTGTTGCCAAACAGGTCTCCTTGGAACAGTTCAGGTCCAAAGAGAACCTGCTGTATTTACCCCCACCCCCACCAGGAGGATGTTGGTCTAGGAATATAACAGAGATGTTGTGACATCGTTTGGGCTTTCCTAGATCTGCTTGATTTTTTTAGGCAGTAGCTACTCCTCCTTTATGTGGTTGTTGGATTATTATCCACTGATTGCAACCTGCCACTTGTCTGACACTGTGTTCAGTAAATTATGCTGTGCAATATGGCCGCACTATACTTCCACTGCAAAAATAAAAACTATACTGGCCTTTATTCTCCAAACGATCAGCTGCCCAAAAAGTTGATCCACATGAAAATTATTCTTTTTACACAGTATTAAAAGAATGTTGTCTGTATAAAATATACCACTTTAATTCTGCTTGTCATGCCTCCTCTTTTATCACCATTCTGGTGGCAGCTTGGCTCAGCTGGTAACAAACTCATCTCTGAATCAGAAGGTTGTGGGTTCAAGCCCTGTGCCAGACTTTGAGCTCATAGTCTAGGAGTTGACACTGATGGAGTGCTGGGGAGAGCACTGCAATGTTGGAAGTTCTGCTCTTCAGATGAGGTAAACCGAGATCCCTTCTGCCTGTTTGGGAGGTCATTTAAAGATTCCAAGGCATCTTTTAACAGGAGAAGGGAGTTTCTCCCAGTGTCCCAGCTAACAATCCCCCAGATAAATAATTGAATATTCACTTCATGGCTATTTATTGGAAATAGCTGTGCATGAATTGGTAAAATAATATATCAAATGCAAGGATTATTTATAATTATGCTCCTGTTTCAATATTTATTATTTTTACTTTTCTTTCCCCTTTAAACTAACCATTTTAACTTTCTCAATGTTGTAAAAGCAACATAACTTACTTATCCAAGTTGTGGCATTTATTTCAGAGCTGGGAAAATCTGGCTTCCCAATTGGATGAATACTGGTTCCAAAGGATGATATGTCAGTCAATCGAGTGCCAGAATTGTAAAGATTGGACTTGTCATGTTATGTCAACTCATAGACTAATGTCATAAATCTGAGACATGTTTTAAAATATCAAATGAGACCTGCCATTGAATAATCCCATGCTTGTTATTAGGATTTCTAGAACATAAAGATAAAAAGAGTAATGCTTCAAACTTTTGTTCGAAAATCCATTTTAGCACTTATTGAAAATGTTGAGCTAAATGAAAACTTAAAGTCTGTGATGTTTCACCCCCAAAATGTACAGTCAGTTCACTTTGCTGTGTATTCTGTGAAGTGCTTTGAGACGTCTCAATGATAAGGCGCTATTCAAGGATTATTATTATTATTGGTTGGGATGAAAAATGTGTCATGTCACAAAATGTAGCTTTTTTGACAATGTAATCTAATGAATGGATTTCCCACACAGAGTCATAGCAGCAAGAAAACAATTCCCCTTTAGTATTTTTCTGAATGTCCTAAACTGAAATAAACATATTCGCCAATATGGAACATGACAAACACAAAGAAAAAAAAAGCTGCCTTGTACAAAACCCATTTTCCAAAGTTAGAGGCACCAGATGTATTTTATTGACTTCACATTCCCACTACTGTAAACACCAATGTCACTGAATGCAATGCCAGCGACACCCAAACTGTCTCCTGCCAGATTCAAGCCATCTCACTCCTCTCCTAACTTCACTTGAAGTGATTTTAGAACCACTTACTGGTCCCATGAGCTCTTTCATCGAACTGCTTCAATCTGGGAAAAATATTTTTTAAAACTGTGCTCTTTCATTTGGGCAGGCGTGTTTTTCCTTCCAAATAAAGTTATTCCCCCACTTTTAAGCAGTGAATGGACAAAACTTCTTTCAAAAGTAATTTTGCACTATGAAAAAATAAAACGTTCTTTTGCAGATGAAATGGACTAACTATTTAGTCAGTTAAACATTAAAGAAAATTGGATAATCGGGAAATATTTTAAGTTTTGGTCATGAACAAAAAGGAGTGATTGTGAAGCAGTCTGCTCCATTGGAATTCTCTAGATATAATAAAATCTGATCCAAGCAAAGCCAACAGACGCAATCCTTAACCGGCCCCACTTGAAGGATTTTAATGCAGTGGCCAACCACATATGACCACATAAAAATTAAACTGCTTTCCACTTTTGTAACAGTCCCTCATAATGTCTTACAAGCAAAATTATCCACACTAGTGGAAAATCAATGCAGATAGAAATCAAAACCCTCTTCTCTTCCTGATTGCTCTGGCAAGCAAGTCTGTGATCAAATTTGTTTGGTCACACTCCTCTCTCTGCACTTTTTAAACATGTTGTTTTAACTTCTTGCCGTCATCACATTTTGCTCCAAAAAATCTTTCTCCTTTCCATTTTAAAAGATTTGAGGAAACTTAAAAAAAAGACAATTGAAGGTGAAGACTTAAAATTTCAAAAAGGGGGAATGAAAAAGTAGAAATTAGGGGGGTGATTCTAAATAGACGCACTGTTAAAAGAGCAATGTTCTTTCATTTATTTGAACACACTTATGACCAGCTTGATCACTTTTATAGGATTGCATAGAAAAGATCAGAATCTTTATAGATTACACAGCAAATGATTGCCTACAACCATTTACGTTTCAAAGAAATTATACAATCTAGAGGCACAATCCAGTAAGAAACTGCCCTGATTATCCGCAGGTACATTTAATCGGGACTCACAGATGTACGGGAGTAGTATATTCTTGAACAAGCAGGAAAAGAAGCAGGATTTAAATTTTGCCTTCCCTAGATTGCATTTAAAGCTCATTTGACAATACAATACAAATTATTTTAACCTAGGAGATTAAGGAGGTCACATTTGGAATATGGTAAGTAGTTCTGGGCACTATGCTTGCTGAAGTACAATAAAGAGCTTGGGAGAGTTGAGAAGAGCAATAAGGATGATTCTGGACATTGAACTCTTAAGTGTCGTCAAGGAGGCTCGCTGAATGTGTTTTCATTTCCTCTCCTCCCCCACATAATAGTGATGTGTACAAATCAATTCCAGCAAAACGATTGAGACAGTGTTGATTACCTCCTTCAAAAACCTTGATAAGAATCTGCTTGGGAACAGTACTGGAATGTATAGAGTTAAGTGAGGACTAAGACAAATACATCATGGACCAAATCTGTTTGTATGTTTCAGTCCAGCCAGCTGGGAAGGGGCAACAGAAGTTTTCTGTGGAAGGAAGGAGTTTATGAGTGCTAGCAACTGAGCCAAGCTGAAATGTAAGGGTAGATGAATATTCTGCAGTTTTTCCATAATTATCTTTGATGATCATACACTATAAGGCCTCCTTCTACAGCAACAATGAGTGGGGTGAAGAGTGTAAGCTCTCAATGGAATGAAAGTGAACAATATCCTTGTTGTATGTTCCTGACAATTTTTGAACTTCCTTTGACATAAGATACTTAAAAATGGGCAGATGTCAGATGTAATGTTTTTAATAAAAGGGAATGGTATTAATTTAAGTGAATGGTATTTTTTTTAGGAATGATGTACATCAAAATAGGTTGCTTGCGTAAACCAAAATGAGTGTGGTTTGGCAGATCTGTTTATATATAAAATGATTCAAGAGACATTCCTAACACTTGATTAAGCTAAAGGCACATTCACCACAGCTAACTAAAAGACAAATGGAGCCTGAGAAGGTACTACGTTCACTGCCTAATCTACAATGGTTAGCTAATTTCATCTGGAATTACACTAGGAGTGTTACACTTGGCCTCAGAACCCCATTAGATGAGAAAAAGCAGTTAGGGTTTTGCTCTCAATTGGTATCCATCTGGAAGACCCTGCTGAAGTGTGCATATGTGGAGATCGGGATAGGGCAGGATTGTGCTCAACTTTGCCACCATCATTATCAAAAACCCTAGTTTTTTTTTTACATACAGATGGAGACCATCCTTTCTGAATGTGGAGTGCCTGTTGTGCTTGTTCTAGCTCTGTGAAAAAGGCAGAGTAATGGAGAATAATAATAATAATAATCCTTGCATTTGATCTAGCGCTTTTTACATCTCCTAGATGTCTCAAAGCGCTTCACAGAAGGAACTGTCAAGTGAATTGACTGTATATTTATGGGCGAAATGCGGCAGCCAATTGCGCACAGCAGTGACCCACAAACAGTCATGGATTGAAGTGACCAATTAATTATTGTTTTTTTTCTTGAGGAATTATCATCAGGCGTGTGGAATAAGGAAACTTGCCCACGGTTTCACCCTGCTGGGAATCGAACCCAGGTCTCTTGCTTGCAAAGCGAATGCTCTAACCACTGAGCTATAGGACTTCAGAATGACCAACTTCTGTGCAATTGTAGCCCAACAAAAGTAAAAGCGAGATGGTGAGGGAAATAACTTTACACTTTCAGGATTGTTTCAGGAATTACAATAAGTAACAAAGTAGTTATTGAGGCATTCCAAAGATGAGTGGTCATCTTCATTCAAAGAGTGGAGGAACATAAAGTGATCCCCTATGTTGTAGCAGTAATTCACATTACAGACATCAAAAAATTGCTCTTTGGGAAAACAGCACTGCAAATTCAACATAAGGTCAGTCTCCTGCAGAAAATCCCATGTACATCATAATGACTTGTGAGAACTTGTTCTTTCCAAAGGTCACTTTACCTCCGAGTTCTTATGAGTCAGCATGGCATACACAAAATTACTTGGAGGAGATGGTCATTATGTTCTAAAACATTTTGAGGAATACTAGTTGCACCACCATTTTACCATTATTTTTGTTTCCATCGCTCACTGAGTTGGAAGAGTCTCAATGGTGCTCAGCTGAATTCCCTACTGGACTAAGTTCCTAATCTCAGCTCTGCACTGAGGAAGATACTCACAAAAAGCAAACACCAAGTGCGACTGGTGTAGAACACCATTGATGGAGGCCAGAGCAGGATATCTACCTTCCCAAAATGATGAATTACAGCCCACGGTTACGAAAGGAATCAAGAGAATATTTGCCTTCCAAATATAGTAATAATCCTTGCCTTTGATATAGTGCTTATAATATAAACACGTCTCAAAGGGCTTTACAGGTATTTTCCACAAAAAGTAATGAAGGCAAACAAACAGCCAATTTGCTCACAGCAATGTCTCAAAAACACCCAATTTGCTCACAGCAATGTCTCAAAAACACCCAATTTGCTAACAGCAATGTCTCACAAACAGCCAATCTGCTCATAGCAATGTCTCACAAACAGCCAATTTACTCATGGCAATGTCTCACAAACAGCCAATTTGCTGACAGCAATGTCTCACAAATAGGAGAAACTCTTTTCAAGTTCTGAAACAGAAAGGAGAAACAAACTCTTTTCTCTTATTGGATAGTCATGGGATATTTAAATTCAACCTGACGGGCAGATAGGGCGTTGATTTTAACATCTAATCCAAAGGACAACACCTCCAACAGTTCATTGCTCCCCAGTACTGCTCTGAAGTGCAAGTCTGGACTGCGAGTTCCAAGTGCTTTGGAACATACAAACCTCCTTCATAAAGAGGTGCGAGTGAAAAAGGGTCAGATCAGAACATGAAACAAGACTTGGATGATGCAGCGAGCTGGAGTGCTGTATAGCTTTTTGTGTTCCTGAATTCTTCGGCTTTTATCCAATCTGCTAAGGCAGCAGGCATTAACATGTGGTGAAAGCCAACATTCCTAAGACAAGAATTATGTATGAATGATAATAATGAATGTTCCACTGGATTTTATGATAGAATTGAGAACCTTAAGTTGATTGAAATTAATGTTGAAGTTCCAAATTTCCATTCCAGGATAAGACATGCAGGAACACTCAACTCGAGTCAAATACGAATTTTCCCCATTCTGAAGAATTTTATCCATTTCAGTTTCCTGAATATTTTTGGCTCCTTTTCCCTTTGACTGAGGTATGGTCAGTAGATGCCTGACATACTCTTGAACCATATCCAAATGGCTATTATTCATGCAGGGGCTTTGATAGGTGGATTTTGGCTACCATTGAAGCGAAGGCCATTCCTGTCCTCGCCCAATGTACACACCCATTTCTCCAATTCGTTTTGCTGGGTAGCGATCAGAAATAGGTAACCCTGGCTAATTTTTACCCTCCCTAACACATGGCATTGAAGCCAATTGTAATGCCCAATAAGTCCTCGGGTGAGATCAACAAACTCAGCACAACGGGGATTCGCCCACAAAATATACAGTCAATTTACTTTACAATATATTCTGTGAAGCATTTTGACATGACTCAATGATGTGATAAGGTGCAATATCAAATCCAAGGATTATTATTACATGTAGGATCTTTCAGGTCCATTCACTTCAAAAAATATCGTCTCTACTCTTCATTGGAAGCTTTGAACTGAATATGGCAAGAGATGTGAAGGATAATAACAAAAAGATTTTCAGTTACTTTAAGAGTAGAAGAAAAACAAGCAATGGAATAGGGCCACAGAAGGTGAGCTTGAGAGAGAACATGACAAATAATACTGCACAGGCTTCAGTAGTGCTAAATAAGTTTTTTTGCATCAATCTTTATCAAGGAGGAGATTGGTAACCTATCTGATCTGGAAAGAGAACTCAAGGATGTTGCAGAGAAAAGTTGTGACGCTGTTCATATCACTACCAGCATGGCTGCCAAACATCTGGGCAAACTTAAGGTAAATAAATCTCAGGGGCCAGATAAATTGCATCCGAGGATCCTTAAGGAACTAAGGGAGGAAGTCACAGAAACGCTGGCACAAATCTTTCAAAAATCACTGAATACTGGAGAGGTGCCAGGGGATTGGAGAAAGGCAGATGTTACTCCTATTTTATGAAAGGTAACAAGAGTGACCCAGGAAACTACAGACCAGTAAATTTGACGTCCCATACTTGGGAATTGGGCAGATCGGTGGCAGATGAAATTCAATGTGGAGAAATGTAAAGTACTTCACATGGGGTCAAAAAATCCTGGAAGGGACTATTATTTGAACGGAAGAAAAATAATATGTATGGAAAATGAAAAGGACCTGGAGATCCTGATTGACAATAAATTGAAGCTCTCCCAATACTGCTCTGTGGCAGTGAGTAAAGCAAACCAGATGTTGCGATGTATCAAGATATCAATAGCAAGCCGAAATAATGGGTAATCCTGCCACTGTATAAATCATTGGTGAGACCATACTTAGAATACTGTGTACAGTTCTGGTCGCCGCAGTACAAAAAAGGTGTTGGAGACCGCACCTAGAATATTGTGTGCAGTTTTGGTCTCCTTATTTAAAAAAGGACACACTTGCCCTGAAGGGGGTGCAGCATAGATTCACTCGGTTAGTTCCTGGGATGAGGGGACTGACCTATGAGGATAGGCTGAATAAACTAGGGCTATATTCTCTAGAGTGCTGAAGAATTAGGGGAGATCTTATTGAAACATATAAGATTCTTAAAGGGCTGGATAAAAGTAGACACTGAGGGACTGTTTCCCCTGGTAGGAGAATCTATAACCAGGGGTCATAGTCTTAAAATTAAGGGTCAGCCTTTTAGAACAGAGTTGAGGAAACATTTCTTGTAGATGCTCAGTCCTTGAACATCTTCAAGGCTGAGACTGATAGATTTTTTAAAAAATAGAGGGATTAGGGGATATGGGGATAGGGCAGGTAATTAGAATTAGGTCTGAAGATCAGCCATTGATCGTATTGAATGGCGGGGCAGGCTCGAGGGGCCGAATGGCCTACTCCTGCTCCTAATTTTTATGTTCGTATGAAATCTAGAAGGGCAACCAAAATGACTGAGGGAATGGAAGGACTAGACGATGAGGAACGACTAAGTAAATTGGGCATGTTCACCCAGGAAAAGAGAAGATTGAGAGGCGACATGATTGCTGTCTTCAAGATTCTGAAAGGGCTAGATAATATAGATCATGACAGGCAGTTTCAACTTGTCCAGAATAGTAAAACCAGAGAACATGGCCTGCGATTGAAGGTGGGTAAATTCAGAATGAATCTATGCAAACACTATTTCAGTGAGCAAATAGCGAACGGTTGAAGCAGGAAGTGTTGATTCTTTCAAACAGATTAGTTTTCTTTTAGGAAATAACATTATGGGATAGTACATAGGTAGGTTGGGACATATGTGACGTGATTGCTAGGAAGGTGGATGGTGAACTAGATGAACTTTGGTTTTTTTCCATCTAGCATTTCTTATATTCTTGTGTTCTTATGCATCGTAAATCCTGTTAAGTGCTGTAAGACTTCCTCCCAACATGAAAGGTGGTATATCAAATACAAGGATTATTAATATTGAATCATCAAAGGAGAATGCGAGTGCACATGTGCTTTGTGTGTGTTTGTATTTGCAAGTACTGGGGTAGGGGGAGGAAAGAAAGAAACATACTCTCAAACTGAAAGTCTCCCCATAAAGGCTGTAAATAAAAGTATGTGAAGACTTCTGGGATTGGGTCTTAAATCCATTCTAAATGTACGGGCTAAAGTCTCCTTCTTGCTGGTTATAATAGTCCTATGTGAAATGGGATTGGGCAGTCGCAGCCCAGTTCCTTGTAGATGTAGGCTCAAGGCACAAAACAGTCTCTAAGTTTGGCACTGCTTCAGAGCATGCTGGTGTGGGAAATGGAAAAACTCAGACTGGTGCAACAGGTGGGTGTTTAATGAAGCTGGGGTTAAGGCACTGTGTTAAGAGTAGACGGTGCTTTACTTTACAGCTGGCTGTGCTACAGATACAACAAAAACAACTTGCACTTATATAGCATCCTCCACGCAGGGTAGCATGTCAGAGCACTTAACTGTGGCAGAGCCAGAGCCTGACTGACTCCGAGCTGGCGGGGGTGGGGGGGTGTATGGGTTGGGGAAGCGGTGGCAGGAAGCACAATTGAAGAGGAAAGTTTTCAGGTGGGACTTGAAAGGTGGAGGGATTGAGAGAGAGTGTTCCAGAGTTTCGGGGCATAGTGGCTGAAAGCGCGATCTTCGATGGTGGAGTGGAGGGTCCGAGGGACAAGCAGGAGGCCAGTGCCAGACAAGTGGAGGCCCTGGGTGGTGGACTGGGGAGTGAGGAGGTCAGAGAGGTAAGGAGGTGCCAGAGAGTGAAGGGATGTGAACACCAGTGTGAGGATCTTGAAGTCGTAGACCAGAGAGTGTTTGATCCTGATAATTGGTGCCTCAAATGGCAAAAATCTTCCGTTCCCTAATGCTAGAACTCTTTATACCTTGATAAATAAAAATAATTAAGATACATGAAAACTGATTACTTTAGCATTCACAATAAAACATACATTTAGCATTTAGGATGTCCACCCCATCAAAGACCATCTGTACGCAGCAATAGTAATGTGAACAGTCCTCAACTGTGATGTGGGGGAATCGAGATCTTACTCAAAATAAATGATGGTTTTGTGCTGGATTCAAACTTCAAGTGCTTAGCTCACACCTGATGTTTCAATTAGGTTTTGTTTAGAAGCTGTTTACAGGAATGCAGCATACAGATTAGCTGTTGTTGTAGACAGCTGTTACTTTACGCTAGTTAGCTGAAAGGCTGGAATGCTGACATTTGAAACTGATGGGTTCCATAATGTGGGAAGAGAGGTACAAAAAGGCCAGTGAGTAAGTGGCGGTTCAAGCACTGAAGAGTTCCAGCTGTAAAAGGAGGGTGTAAGTAACTGATTGAAGAGAAGTCAAGAACAGCAGAATAGTTAAAACAAAACCAACAGATCAGAAAACCTTTCATAAGAGAGACATAAATACAGTACATGTGGTCAGCTGGTGAACAGAAAGATTAAAAAAACTACCAGAAAGAAGATTCAGTGTAGAAAGTTGTAAAAAAAAAGGCAAGAAATGCTGAAAGGCCATAAAGTTGCCAAGACAGAAATAAACAGCTGAAGTGAAAAGGAAAACAAAACATATTGAGATATAATCTAGAGAAGATTGTAATGGATCATTTTTTGGGACATTTGCAACAGCGGAACTAATTTCTGTGTAATAGCTATAGCTACAATTTGTAGAAGTTCTGTAAGAGAACTAAAAATGTTAAAAATAATCGGGAATGAAACCCAATTAAGACTGCGAAACAAAATCCTATATCAAAGGCTAACAGCATTAAGTTAGTAACAACTGATCACCTATATAGCACTTCTTACACAGGACAATGTTTCAAAAACACTAGTCAATGGGGATCACCAAGCAGATGGGAAGGAGGAAGAATTTGAGGATGTGAGCCAAATTTACAGTCCAAGAAATTGTTTTAACAAGTGTATTAAAGGCAGTGAGAGAAGGATCAGGTACAGGGAATTGGGGAGAGGCAATGGCAGGTTAAATGGCTGAAAAGCCACTCGACCTCACAAACTCACAATGTAAGAATCCAAGAGCTCCAATCATTTTCAGTTGGTTTTAAGCACTCCCATTATCCTTAAACTGTGTGCCAGAGTTATTTTCATAACATATTTTAATAACGTACATTCTTTTAATAAGGAGCAGAATACTGGAATTTTGACCTCAATGAATTATAATTGCATGCAGAGGTTAGAAAGATCCCAACTAAGGCACTCATCATAATTGTATCCCCTGTTCTGATATAAATCTTCCCAAACTATTCACTGGAACCACATTATTCTAAACAAAGTCACCGATCTGCAATAGAAAGCAACCACTCTTCTGGGGGTGAAATACCTCCAAAAGACCATATGCCATGCCACACTGCTACTGTCACTCTTCACCACTGAAATTGCGTGAAAAGAACAAGTCACATTTTCCAGGTCATGAATCACAAACTACAAACACACATCTGTTGCATTCCACCTCGATGATGCCCATTGATTCAATGTTTTCTTTTTAAATGTTTTTTAACACTGAGAAAGATAATTGCTGTACAATATTACTCACCCATTGTGTAAAATGACCACGTCAAAGTCCCAGTGTGATGCCACATTTAAATATTTTGTGGAGCAAGCCAAATGTACATACACAATCAGAACATTGTCACTAATATGTTCTGCTGTCAGACCTCTCATTTTTCAAACATGCCATGATCTGTGAGCTGCTCCTATTTCTCCAGTATTATTAGGTTAGTTTCTCAGCTGCTTCTAATTTCTCTACTCCAAGTACTTTGCACTCACTTATAGTATTTAGATCACCTGGGTACCAATACATCATATTTCTGTTAAACATTACAAGCAAATTAGAAAATTGAGGGCTCTTAGTTGCTGTTTAAATTATTCATTTATCGGTTTAGCCAGAAGAGAATTCAGAGGGAATCTTTTATAGAAATATTTTAGGTGGTGGTGCCTAGATTTGATGATGCAAATTGAATAGGTGTCAGCCTGGCTCAGTTAGTGGTACTCTCACCTCTAGATCAAAAGGTAATGTCTATAGCCAAACATTGGGACTTAGAATTCGCCTAGACACAGCTGACGCTCCAGTGCAGCGCTGGGGGGGTGCTATATCATCCTTCGGATGAGATATTAAAGAGTCATTAACCTTATCTATCTGTTTAGGTAGATGTTAAAGATACCATGCCACCACTGGAAAAGAGAAGGGAGTCTCTCCCAATGTTCTGGCAAAACATTCCCCAGATAAAATTGATCATTCACTTAATAGTTGGTTGTAAAACACGAGTCTGCCAATTAGCTACCGCATTTGCCTACAAAATAGAATCATTACACATTATATTGCAATCATTTTATCCTCTCAGCATGAAAGGCACTATATCAAATGCAAGGATTTAATAATAACTTCTTGAATGGACTTGGATGGATTTCACAGTCCCAGGACTCTTTGAGAATGTACCAATCTCGGCTTTCTTGGATGGATCTATATGGACTTGCATATACACATGCCTGCTAGTCATGTATGATTAACACAGCTGCCTAGTGAATTAGGCTACCATATTGATTGAAACCTTGATTATTTTCGGACCTTTTGTTCAACTTTGCAGCACACAGTGGGTACTATGGTGCTAGCTGGACAACCAGCAGGAAGCTTGCTAGTGTCCATGATGGCAAGCTATGTAATTCTACCTGCGTTCCATCAGTTCCTTGAATGCTACGTCTGGAACGAAATGCACACGCTCTCCCTTGAGGGATGGACCCAGTTTACCTAATCCCAGAGAGGATTAGTCACAGGATGGCAAAACTCAAGGTTTAGGACCCCCAGAGTGTGTGTTGGGGTATTGCTGGAGATTAACTAATTAAAACTGCATAGATTGCCGTTGAAAGCACTGTCTGACAAACTTCCAACTGCTTGTCCAGTCTATCTGTTCGGGCTTTGGCTCCAGGATTAATAGGGCCTGCCCCCATTGACTGCTCATGACAGGCCAGCCAGCCTGGCTCATTGACAGAACTTGGAGAGGCAGACCTACTCATTAAGCAACAATTTCACCAGTTGAAGTGCTGAACTTGAGCAGCAGCTGCTTAGTTCTCCACATATCAATCAAAGTGTTAGATGGATTGTGAGTTATGAATATCAATGTATTTTTGGCTGATGAATTCCAAATGTTCAGGCCAGCATGTTTTTCAACAAAGGAAATAGCCAAGATCTATGTGAAGGGAAGTCCATTTGGTAAACTAATAGTTCATTTTTTCAAAACCGTCATGTGCACATAAAAGATTGGTAAGTTTGGACTCCAACCAAATGTATTTCAAGATAACATTTAGATTCCTGACTAAAGCTCTGCATTAAATGTGTAAGCCAGCAAGGCCACATGGTCGATTTTTATGTATATGTGACATCCCCACCTACTGAGCGATGATTCCAACACATGGAATTGCGAAAATTGAACCTATCTCTCTGCAAATCAATCAAGGTGGATTCCAAGCCCTGAATATATGAATGTGTGTTCAGGAACACAGACTCCAAAGTAACGCCTTCCAGCAACTGTCGTTCAAGCTTTGGTGTTCGCTCATCAGCTATCTGGGTAACATCTGCCTTCAGTGTGGTGGGAGGACTTTTACCAGATAACTTGTGATGTGCCATACACCTTGATGTTCTTGAGGTCCAAGTCCAATGCCGTTTACCAGGCTTGATCAGCACCAGCTGCTTAATCCAGGTCCTCATGCGAGAAGCTTTGCCAAATAAGACGTGCCCTCTGTGAAGTCAACATCACCTTTGAGGTGCTCAGCAACAGGTCATATCAATCAATGTGTCAGATGGATTGTGACTGGAGCCCTCCCTCCCTGTAGCCGCTTCCCTTAGTTACCACAAATTCATCTCACTGCTTGATCCTGAACTTCACGAATAGGCCAGAGGCAACCCCCCCACTGAACACCCAAGAGCTAGGAAACTGTTTGGACACTCGTCTTGTATGCCTCGAGCTTAACCTGCATTGAGACCTTCCTGTCCTTGAAGAAAAACGAGAACAACTAAAGTGCTTCTAACCCAGAACTACACACAAGTACATAAATATGGTTTGTGATCGAGAACTTTTCTTTTCAGTAATTCCCCCTTCCCACTATTTAGTCGGTATGTAAATCTCACCTATCCACCTTCAGTCAGACTATGACACGGGCTGATTAGGGACAGACTACACAATGACTATTTGTCCAAACAAAACTATATTTAATACTGCAGTCAAAGGGGCCTAATCCTAAGCAATAGAATGTCCTGAGCGCAGCAATGGAAAAACAGCTGCAAAACAATCACATTATTAATAGTCCTTTGCACTTGATGTAGCGCCTTATCACATCTTCAAGATGTCTCAAAGCGCTTCACAGGATATTTTTGATCTATATAAATCACCTAGACTTGGGTATCGGGAGTACAGTTTCCAAGTTTGCAGATAATACTAAGCTAGGAAAAGTAGTAAATGGTGAAGAGGAGAGTAGCAGACTGCAAGAGGATACAGACAGACTGGTAGAAACCTATAAGATCATCAAAGGGCATGATAGAGTAGATAGTGGGAGATTGTTTCCCCTGGTTGGAGAAACTAAAACCAGGAGTCACAACCTTAAAATCAAAGGCCAGCCCTTTCGCACTGAGTTGAGGAAGAACTTCTTCACTCAAAGGGTGGTGAATGTATGGAACTCACTACCCCCAAAGGGCTATTGACGCTCAGTCCTTGAACATATTCAAGACTGAGATAGATATATTTCTTATTGCAAAAGGGATTAAGGGATATGGGGATAAGGCAGGGTTATGCTATTAGCCGGAGTTAGATTAGAAGATCAGCCATGATTGAATGGCGGGGCAGGCTCGAAGGGCCGAGAGGCCTACTCCTGCTCCTACATGTTATGTTATGTTATGTAAAATGGGCAGACACGTGGCAGATGAAGTTTAATGTGGAGAAATGTGAAGTTATGCATTTTGGGAGGAAGAATGAGGAGAGGCAATATAAGATAGATGGTACTATCTTAAAGGTCGTGAAAGAATAGAGAGACCTGGGGTTTCATAAATAAATCTTTGAAGTTGGCAGCACAAGTAAATAAAGCTGTTAAAAAAGCTTACGGGATACTAGGTTTTATAAACAGGCACATAGAAAATAAAAGTCAGGAATTTATGATGAACTTTATAAAACACTGGTTAGGCCTCAGCAAGAGTACTGTGTTCAGTTCTGGGAACCACACTTTAGGAAGGATGTCAAGACATTGGAGAGGGTGCAAAGGAGATTTACTAGGATGGTACCAGGAATGAGGGACTTCAGTTATAATAATAATCCTTCCTTGCAATTTGATATAGCGCTTTTCACGTATCACGTATCACAGATAAGATACTGAGGTGGTAGTTAAGGAGGAGAAAAGAAAAAAAGAAAGAAAACAGAACTATGAACAATTGAGGGAGGGAGAGAGGGAGGGAGGGAGGGAGAAGATGAAAGACCAAAGAAATGGCGCTGAAATCCAAACAAATAAACATTCAGTTTGAAAATCTTCATAGAATTAATGAAAGTTGGCAAAATAAATCAGATTGCAGTAAATGGCTACTGATAAAAAGCAAAGCCTTAACAGCACAGCAGTAGGCCGTCTCTTCACTCATTTGGTCAGTTGACCCACAAATAACCTTAAAGGCAGATCCACAGCTAATCTAGTAGACACTTGGGAATCAGATAACACTTCTCAGAGGAGAATTTTGAAGCCCTCGGTGATCTTTTGCCCACAAATATACGGTCAATTCACTTTACAGTCTATTCTGTGAAGCGCTTTGAGACACCGAGAAGATGTGAAAAGTGCTATATCAAAAGCAAGGATTATTAGTATTACTATTATTATCTTCAGATTAAGGGCATGAGTAAAGGGTCAAACCAATTGACATATTTAACATTATGGTAACTCAAAGTATTCAAGAGACAAAACTACAGGCAGTTGAAATCCTTCTTACAGATTTGCTAGATGGAATGAAACACAATATAAGGAAAAAGGAACTAAATGTCTCCAGTAAAGGTGGAGGTGAGAGTAGAAAAACTGCCAGAAAAAATGAGATAAAATAACTTTCTAAGGAAAAGGGTTATTTGGGGATCAGATTGACAAAATATTTGAATGTTTTCAGAGCTAGTTACGTTGTCTGAAAGTCACAGTGGGTATGGTCTCCAGTCAATGTTACCCTTCAAGCAACAACCTCATCATTTAACACAAGGATAGCCTCAATTATATTAGCAGTCCTTTCATACAACTGCTATACTTTCCAGTACTCTCTTTTTGGTCCTTCAGGTTGTCCCATTATTGATGCTCAATAATAATAATAATAATCCTTGCATTTGATATAGCGCTTTTCACGTCGGGAGGACGTCCCAAAGCGCTTCACAGAACACACTGTAAAGTGAATTGACTGTATATTTGTGGGCGAACGCGGCAGCCAATTGCGCACAGCAATGTCCCACAAACAGTCGTAGATTGAAAATGACCAATTTATTATTGTTTTTTTTTGGAGTATTATTATTAGGCTCTGTGTGGAGTAAGGAAACTTGCCCAAGGTTTCTCCCTGTCTGGAATTGAACCCAGTTCTCTCGCTTGCAAAGCGAGTGCTCCAACCACTGAGCTACAGAACTCCATTATCAGGAGAGGCTAGAGAAGCTAGGATTATTCTCCTTGGAGCCAAGAAGGTTAAGGGGAGATTTAACAGAGGTGTTCAAAATTATGAGTGGATTCGATAGGGTGAACAAGGAGAAACTATTTCCACTGGTGGGTGGGTTGGAAATTTTTTCACACAGCGAGTTGTTCGGATCTGGAATGCATTGCCTGAAAGGGAAGCCAATTCAATAACAACTTTTAAGAGAGAAGTAGATAATTATTTGGGGAGGACAAGTTTGCAGTGCTATGGGGAGAGAGCAGGGGAGTGGGATTGATTTGGATAGCTCTTTTCAAAGAGCCGGCACAGACATAATGTGCCGAATGACCTTCTTTTGTGCTGTATAATTCTATGATATCCTGTAAAGTGAATTGATTGTATATTTTGTGGACAAAACAGCAGTTCCAGCAGTTGTCGTTCAAGCTTTAGAGTTCTCTCATCAGCTATCTGGGAGACAATAAATATGTAAAAGAAATACAAATAATGTACAAATGAAAGGAATAGTTTCACCACTCTTGTGCCGTATATTTATTTTAAAAAATTATTGCATTAGATCAGTTGTGAGCATAATCTCAGCACAAAGAACACATATGTGTTAGTTTAACATTTGAGACAAAAAGCACACTTTCTTAATAAGATATGTTAAGAAATCTGTTAAATGTTGAGCATAACAGGAAATGAAGCCAATAATTTGTTCTTTATTATCCATTTTTTTTTCTTTAACCAAATAACATCACCCGTCAGAAGCCTGTGGTAAATAAGAGCTTTATTAACAATTAGTTGTATTTTTAAATAACCTTGATGGAGAACACATCATGGCACATTAGGATTGTCTTGCATTTATGAAGGAATATAAACTATGTAATGACAAATGTTCTATAAAACTTGACATTTGGCCAACTTCTTATGGAAATCTGTTCACACGAGAAATTCATAATCAAAAGATCAATCTGTAGAGAGTGAAGTTTTTAGGAAGAAGGCTTTTTAAAGACAATCTTTTTTTTACCCGATCTAAAAGGTATTTATACCAAAGACCTTGCATGCATTTGATATAGTTTTCAGATTGCACTAATGCAGAATCTGCACAAGTAATTTGCCAGACAATTTGCCTGGAGAGATGGAAAGATCCTGCGACACTATTTGAAAAGAGAATGGGCTTTCTCCTGATTTTCTAGCCAACCAATCCTCCAGATAAATTGGTCACTGGCTACCGCATATGCCTACAAATACAGTCACTACCCGTAACTGTAATTACTGTAAACACTTTGAGATGTTTCAACATTAGATGTTGTAGCAAAAGCCAAGAATTAGTATTTGATGTAATTATTAATTTGAGTATAAAGTATTTTTTATTCAAAATAGAGTCCATCTCGTAAGAGTAGTCATACTACTGCCACATTTTACGAATTGCAAAGTTCGACAGGATAACTACAATACCAGCTCAAAGATTTCTACTGGATATGTACTGTATACTCCTGCCTTAACTCCAAGATAAAACAAATGAGTATGATGGTCACTATCATTTATGGACTTTCAATAGTTTAAGTAACATCTGTTTTTTTAATTCAGCAGTTTTACTAAATCCAACNTTTTTTTGCTAATTGGCTGTCTGACACATGCAGAAACCTTTTACCATGCTTCAGAATATCCAAATAAAACAGAGTTCCATGCATGCCACCTACACTTGAAAATTCCCATATCTAAAATGAAGTATACAACTCTGTCTCCCTGGAGGACACACTCTGCTTACCAAATTCCCTAGCATATTAGACACAGGTTGGCAAGAGCTAAGGCTTGAAGACCCAAGAGTGTGTTGGAGTACTGCTGGAGTCCAACCAGCTAAAACCACATAGCTTGCCACTGAAAACACTGCCTGGCAATTTTCCCGCTACTTACCCAGCGAGGACCATTCTAACCGAAAATTCATTGTAAGATGTGAATTACTGTATCAAGGAATGATGTATGTTGCATATCATTTGTAAACGTTGTGCAAGTTAGCTTATGCCACTTTTCTATCAGATAATAAATCACTTTTTTTGTATATTCTATTCTTAATGTCAAGCTATTTTTTGGCACTTCAATTTAGTCTACCACAAAGCATGCGTATTAAAACAAGATGAAAATGACATAAGAATAATAGACATTACTTACATTAATATCATCATTAAAATCTATTGCATCCAAATCCAAGTACTCAGGAGTGTCCATCATTTGTCAAGGCACATTTTTTGAGGTACAGCACACCATCTACGATGAAACTCTGGAAGACATATTATACTATTAGAATACAGAACTGCTCTTCTTAGATTACCCCAAATCAAGACATTGCGAATATACTCAGCTAAAATTAAAGACGAAGAAAATCAAGACAAATCTAGTTTATACTTGACAAACTCATCCTCTGCCCCTTTGGAAAATAAATACAATTTTGATATGTGATTAGCATTTTAAGAGGAACTAATAGCATTCAATTGTTCAAGAGACATCTCGATGAATATCACAGGGAAGACTGGATCGGTATCCATTGAGAGCCTAAATGTGCAACACTGATATAAAAGTGGTTGTGTAGTTGATTAAATAGGCTTTCATCTTGGAGGCTCAACTCTCTGGAGCTGGCCTGACTGTGCTTGAGAACCATGGAGAAATTTTCCAGAAATTTTTGTCCCCTAAATTGGCCTTAGGATTTTTGTTTTTCACTGTTTTATCACCTCCCGTGGGAAGAGACTGAGTAGCCAACAACAGGAGAGAAGTGGAGTTAAGAGTGTTAGATGAAATGAGCCTCTGGGGCTCTGTCTGCTCCTTCCTTTCTATGTAACTGGAGTCCGTGGTATGTTGTTTTATAAAACACACTTGGATTGCCACATCAATGAAGTAATTAGCATTCTAACACAGCGTGCCACAGAATGGTGAGGCAATGGTGTAGAGGGAAATGAGCTAGCTCTCTACGGGTAGAAACCAGGCCTGCTCTGTTAGTGCACTTGCACATTAAGGGTGATCATTGATCGAGACGTGGGCAACAGTGTTTACCGAAAGAAAGGAGCTAACTTTAAAAATTCCNGGGGGGGGGGGTGGAGAGGGGAAGAGAATGTAGAGATTCAATAACGATTGGAATGCATTTGGGTACCACATGTTGATTTTATTTTAATAGTTTGATTTCCGTTATTTAACAATTTCACAAAAACCCATTAGGATTATTCCAGGGATGAGTGCTTTGACCTAGTGGCAGAGACTGGTAACACTGGGCCCATTTTGACTAGAATAGAGAAAGGGGGAGGGGTGGGGGAAACATGATAGAGGGCTTTAAAATTATGACGAGTTTTGATAAAGTCAACAGGGAGAAATTATTTCCAATAATCAGTGAGTCAGTAACTAGAGGGCAGCAATTGAAGATAATTAGCAAAGGAGCAAGGGGGGAGATTAGGAGGATTTTTTTTAAACACACACACAGAACTGTTAGGATGCGAAATGCCTTGCTGTTGTGGAGGTTGACACAGGATCCATATTAGCTTTCATCGGGGAACTAGATATCTAAAAGGGAGTAATTTGCAGGGATTTGGGGAAAACACAATTAAATGGGACTGAATCGATTTCTCTTTTAAAGAGCCAGCAGAGACACAATGGACCGAACGGTGGTCTTCTGTACTTTAAATCTCCACAGTTCCGTTAGGTAAATACACACATTCAGTAAATGCTATGTTTTTTTAAAAGTGAATACTATAAATTAAAATACCTGCAAATCACATTTTGCTGCTGAACAAAACAAGTCTCCTGACTGTGACTAAGATTGATTACATATTCAACTAAAAGCGTCATTATGAATTTTTAAGCAGTACTTACTCTTACCACCAGCTGAAAAAACACACTTTCGACATTAGCTACCTAATGGTTCCTGAACTAGTGAACCTTGGAAATATGCCAAGGGCAACTGGATCAGGATGAATAATATGAGACCCAAGGTTAGATACTGTGTGCTTCCTGGAGTTTTGCTTAATTTACCTTTGGGTGCAGGCAGAAACTTTGCAGTACCTCTCCTCAGCAGATAAAATGGTTTAAATAGAGTTCATGAAAAAAATTGTACATTGTTTGAGGAAGAAATGATACACCAATTAATATTTTCTTAATCTAAACTTCATGCCCCTACATTTTTGGGGATAGGATTTTTATGTTGAAATTTTCTCTCTGCATTTTTTATATTTTTTAGCCTTTCACATCAGGGGATATCCCAAGGTACTTAACAATCCTGGCTTGACACCATGATCATTTTGTAGCTATAATTCTTTCATGGCTTTCTTTCATTAAGTACATAGAATTGCAAGAGAGAACTGACTGTCTATGCTTGTTGAAGACACAAAGACAAGAATGAAGACATTATAGCTTGCACTAATAATTGGATGTTCTTTTTAAGTTAAATTAAACAGAAAGCTACGAGTGTAAGATCAAGAAAACCTTTGGGTTCAGTTGACATTCATAAAACTTTTTTCAGCTTTACTGTTGCGATTTATGAAAACGTGACACTTTCATAAACCTCTCAGCTATTTGAATGTACCTCAGCATGCAGTCTTTAAAACATGTACTAACAAGCCAGAACTATTGTTATGTGTATGTGAAGAATCCTTGACAGATTTTGTTTTGGAAATCAACTTCTACTTCTATTGTTTAAAAAGTTTATAACTTTTATTAAGCTTAATTCTCAAAATGTTTTTCAAAATAATTTCTCCTTTCAATATTCTCCCCTCCTTTGCTGAAGACACTGACAAATGCTTGGGAACAGTTACATAGATGCCAACTGCTGTCAAGTACCCTGAAATTATCTTTTTTCATGTGTGATTGTCAGTGGACAATTTGTGGGAGGGGGAGGTGGGGGGGAGGCAACAGCTGAGCCAAATTGTTTTCTCATTCCCGTCCTGTCCAGTTACCCATACTTTTCAACATTGGTCAGGTGCAGTAACCTAAACTGACTTTCCACTTCCTTGCTCAGGGGTGCTGGGACCTGTTGCAGTGCAACTGCTGATCCCAGCTGAGATCAGTTAGTTCAGCACAAACATATTACTGTTTATCTTTGGAAAAAAATGCAAATATATTGATGGTATGGTACCAAACCTTTTTAGTCTTGGGTCTAATTTGATTAGATTATTTTCAAATGATTTCCAAAGTATTTTAATTGCGAATTTTGAGCTGTGTTGGAAAAGAAATGCATATACCTGAGGAAACGACTTCAATCTACTATTGCAATTGGTTCTTCCAGTGGGATTTCTTTAAACTGAGATTCAATTAAGACATCCTGCAACCAGAAAATCAGCAAAATGTTATTGCTAATGTGAATAAAATGTAACCAATGCAATGTTATGGTAAGTCTGTTTTTTCTCTACCACACAGTTGACATTAAAATTCATTATATTTACATAAATAATCTAGTCTACATATTTGTAATGTGCTCACAGCAAACCTATATACGTAATTGAAACAGAGTTAAATAGACAAATTGCAAAGTTTGGGAATAATATTTAAAAAATTCAAAGTGTGCTTTATTAGTAGAGAATTTGGAAAACGAAAAGCTACACAAACAAATGCAAACTGCAAATGCAATTGTGCCATTGCAATTGTGGAGTACTGTAGCTCAGTGTTTAGAGCACTCGCGTAGCAAGTGAGAGAGTTGGGTTCTATTCCCATCAGGGCGAAATGTTGGGCAAGGTTCCTTACTACACATGCCTCTGTTTACCTAGCATTAAGTGGGAACCTAACTGTTAGTCGATCGGCGGATCGCTTTTCCGGGAATAATAATCCTTCAAAAAGAAAACAAAAATAATTTAGTCACTCAATCCATGATTATTTGGGACACTGCTGTGCGCAATTGGCTGCCACATTTTGCCCACAAATATGCAGTCAATTCACTTTACAGTATATTCTGTGAAGCGCTTTGAGACATCTAGAAAACATGAAAAGCAAGGATTATTATTATTAATGAAATGGCTTTACAAACTTCACCCTCCAATTATTTGTAAATAAACATGTTTTACAGAAATACTGAATGTAATACTTCATCGAAAAACTGCATTACCCAATTAAAAATTATTTGTTTGTATGAATGCACCCAAAGTTGTCAAGAGGGAAAATGACAAAGATGAGATGCTATCAAAAGCCTTTTGGATGTTAAGTTACCCTGCTTCATATGATTTCTTACTGTCAATTTTGGATATCAGGTCAGCTTAACATGTTAATAGTTGCCAGATATCACCAAGACAACCTTCTTGAATGGGGGAACCATGTTTCCTTTGTTCCATTCTATAAGGACCGCCCCAGAATTCATTAACTCCCTCAAATCGATATTTGAATACTTCACAAATCTCACAGATGGCACCCGAATCTACAACAAGAAGATTATATTTGTATAGCACCTTTCACGTCGGGAGGACGTCCCAAGGCACTGAATCTAATATTCAAAGTTCCAAAAAAAAATTCTGCTTTATTAGAAAGTAGTCTGATTAGGCTACCAACAGTATATGGTTCCTTCAATGAGGGATCCTTGTGCTTATGATGCCTACTCTGACATTCACTACCATGAGCAAAGGGAAGAAAATTGTGGGGAAAGTTAAAACACATGAAATAACAAAATTATACATGTATAAGATACAGAAATTAACAATGATCCATTCAAAATTACTGTTTTCACAAATTTCTTATTAAAAAATAGATTTCTGTAAAATAACTGGATTACTGAATAAAGATGTCAGTATGGTCATAATCGGATTAATTTACTATACAGAATACTTCTGTGGGATCAGTTTGACAGAGCACATTAACCTTTCATGTTTCAGGTCTATTCTTGAAACTGGGCTGTGCCAATTTACACTCGAGTGGAGACTCAACATACATGAATTAGCATTTCAATAACTAAATCCCAGACCATTCCAACCTGACAGATGGTTCACATTCAGACCTGATGTAAAGAATCTGTGACATTCTATGGTCACTTTTGGCAGCTGGTCCCAACAGACAAACCTCATTTGTACTACCTCACTTGGATTAGTCAAACAGTTAGTTTTATCAGGGTTTATGCATCTGTGGGTTGCTGGTTTCACAGTGGTTTTTAAAATGCTCTACTTCCTAGGATCTGTAAAACACTCGCTTTAAACAGGAATTTATTTAATAAAGTTCGGACTATCAGAGATTAAACTTAATTTAATTCAAACAATGAGTCAACGGGGATCAGAGGGACCAGGAGGTTTGTATTATTTGATCTAGAACAAACATAGCCTGTACTAATATTTTCACAGTAGCACAAAGCTGCTCTTGGTCTTCAGAAACTTTAGTTCAAAGAATGCATTTGACCTGTAAAATTTGGAGGCAGTTAACAAGAACGAGTCCTGTAGCTCGGTGGTTAGAGCACTCGCCTTGCAAGCGAGAGACCTGGGTTCGATTACCAGCAGGGTGAAACCTTGGGCAAGTTTCCTTACTCCACACACCTGATAATAATCCCTCAAGAAAAACACCCAATAATAATTTGGTCTCTCAATCCACGACTGTTTGTGGGTCACTGCTGTGTGCAATTGGCTGCCACATTTCGCCCACAAAATGTACAGTCAGTTCACTTTACAGTATATTCTGTTAAGCGCTTTGAGACGTATACAAGATGTGAAAAGAACTGTATCAAATGCAAGGATTATTATTTATTTTTATATAACTAACCTAAAAATGAAATTTAGGCAAAAAATACCCCTCCCCCACCCTCAGTCCAAACAAAAGAATCCGTAATAAGAAAATTGCAATCACCCAAACTAATACTTTCATATTATAAAATCATTTTTTTAATCTTGTGGTATGTCATCTCTTAAAATCAGTTATACAGTTTAAGTTTTTAAAAAATATATCACACACCGCCGCTTCATTTTACTTTCCTTTTGTAAGAGGCTGGGAGGGGGAAGAAACGAAGTGTACTAACCTTTCAACATTATAGTATAGTAATTCAAAACGTAGCCCTCTTAATAAACTTAGATGGTATATTAGCTCCAATGAAAGGGAAATCATGTCATGTGACTGAAGTATGTTAATTGAGTTTAATGCAATTCAGAGATTCTATGGTGCAACCTGGAGGTTCCTTGCACTAACTTGCACCAAGACTGAATAAATATTGAATAAAAGTTGCAAGATGAAGAGTACATTATTCCTGGACATATTTGACCTCAAATACTTTATAATGTTTATTGCCATTGTGCAATTCATTTTGCTGCAGCATTGGAGAAAAACTTATTGGTGGTATTTTCTTTTGAATATTTAGTAACCTCGATCATAAATACAACCTCCCAGATTATTATAGAGTGAACATTAAAATACTGTACTTTGAGATTGCTGAAATTGATTTCCCTGTTGAATAGTGTTTCGTTGCTTGTTGAGCGTCAAGGGACAATATTGCAGGCTGTGGAGAAATGCTTTCATTTAAAATATTTTCCTTTCCCGTTTAGTCATCACAATTCTGATTATTTTTAAATGTTGTTTTCTTGTAGGCAAGTTGTTTTTATCACAGCCGTGAAAGCCACGGAGACCTGAAATTTTGCATTTTCCTTTGCCAATCTTGATTTAAGGAATTCAATTAAGATAAATACCTTCTTAAAGCTTTTCTTAAATAGGTTTCAGCTTAAAGAAGTTGTACTAAAATAAAAATTACACTAAACATGCCATCTATCCAGATGTACAAATCCTCATAAAACAAAACTAACTAACATTGGCATAGAGCCAGTGAACTGACATTGGTAATGGATCCATCAGTGAATAGCTATAAAAGTTAGTGCTAGTCAGCTTCTTTAGCCAAGGGTATCAATCAGGAAGTGTCAGGGATTTGCAAATTTAGTACTTGCTGGATACTGGTATGCACAGCAGAGTTTTAAAACACTGAGATAGCAAATTGCTGTACTGATAGTAATCGCACCATAATTCAAAAGTCTATAATACCTAAAGGCAAACTACTAGTGAGAAGTAAATCATGGCAGAGTATTGGAGACTTGATCATGACTCGAGGCTGACATCCTGGTGCAGTGTTGGGGGAGTGCTGCATTGTTGGTTTAATTTTTTTTCTGAAAGGTGGCACCTACAAGGTCCCATCTACTTGTTCTGACTGAGTTAAAGAACCCATGATAATATTTGAAAAGAGAAGGGAGTTTCTCCCAGTCCTAGCCAACAATCTTCTAATTAAAGTTGATCATTCATTTCCTAGCTGTTTGCAGGATCATACTATGCACAAATTGGCTGCTACATTCACATTTAAATACAGAGTCACTATGATAATAATAATAATAATCCTTGCATTTGATATAGCGCTTTTCACGTCGGGAGGACATCCCAAAGCGCTTCACAGAACACACTGTAAAGTGAATTGACTGTATATTTGTGGGCGAACGCGGCAGCCAATTGTGCACAGCAATGTCCCACAAACAGTCGTGGATTGAAAATGACCAATTTATTATTGTTTTGGGTTTTGGAGGGATTATTATTAGGCTCTGTGTGGAGTAAGGAAACTTGCCCAAGGTTTTGCCCTCTGCCTGGAATTAAACTCAGGTCTCTCGCTTGCAAAGCGAGTGCTCTAACCACTGAGCTACAGGACTCCACTACACTCAACAGTAATTGTTGTGAACTGTTTTGAGGTGCGATAAGGTCATACATGATAAACTACTATATCAAATGCAAGCATTATTATGTCAATCCACCTATGGTTTGTTTAAGCACCATTTATTGCAATTGTGTAAAGTCACACAGAGCTATTGCTTAAGTATGCTGTAACAATGTTGGTTTTGTCTGGCTTATCTCCATTGAATGCCCTCAGTAGCCTCTAACTTGGTCACTACCAATTTCAACTGCAAATGGTTTCGCTCCTTTTGAGCCTATTACATAATGTTTGCCCACAAAATACACACAGTCACACAGCTTTACAGTATATCCTGTGAAATCATTTAAGTCGCCTCAATGATGTTAAGGTGCTATATCAAATGGCAGGCTTATTATTATACTGATGCAGATATAAATGATCAAGCCCAGACTTACCCGGGTCATGACTAAACCACCAAGAAACACCTTCAGTCTCCGTGAAATAAGGTCGGAAATACATCACCAATCTCACCAATTCCATTTCTAATTAAAAAATAAGCTTTTGTTTCAAAACACCATAACAACAATTTACATTTACACTAAACAATTCTGCACACATTATTTAAAAGTGATACATTAAAGGGTTTGCACAGTAAAAAAGATAAGAAAGAAGTTTTACCAAGAAACATTCTTTTATTTTTCATATTGTGAGACAGTACCTTTTCTTTGAGATCCAAGGCAATCAAACAAGCAAGCAGGTCTTCTCTCACACTCATGGTTTCTTTGCTGAGGATATTTTCTCAGATCTGACCCGCTCTCTAGCCTGGAGCATTATCAATTAAACCATTTTGGAGCAATCCCCATATCAACAAAAGTGTCTTATATCAACAAACCACCTGCTAAAGTTCAGTTTGGGGCCTCAAAGAACTTATTCAATTGGATTATGAAATAATTTTGCTATTGCCTTTGGGACAATATCCTTGACACTTAGCTCTCAAACAAGATTACACCTGAACAGTTAGATGACGATGTTCTTATAACCATCTTCCAGGCCTTATGTAACCACTTGATCTCTCAGATTGTTGGACATTTATTGTACACAGCTAGTGGCTTGACAGCTTTCAGTTATCTAGAAAAAGTGTTTGGAGTCCAAACTTACTCATCTTTTATGTACACAGGACGTTCTGGACAAATGAACTATTAGTTTATCAAATGAGCTTTACTTCAAATAGACCTTGGCTACATGCTTTCTCCAAAAAATATACTTCCCTGCACATTTGGAATCCATCGGCCAAATAATATTAATAATCAGAACTCACAATCCATCCAACACATTTTGGGGCATTTAAAAGTGCATTATTTAAAATATGAACTTCAGTGCTTCATTTCCTATAAGGACCACAATTTAATTGTTCAGGATTATCTTGATTTACTTAACTTAGTACAAAATCATTATTTTTGTTCCATTAATTTGTAAAGGTCCAGAAAAAGTATCAATAAAACTGCATGCATCACTTCTTTAAAATCTCAAGAGTGGTTCATCATTTTGTGAAACCTTTTAGTTTGCACTTTCTGAGATAGACAGAATGGGAAAAGATAATTGAGGTAAGGTCGGAGTAATCCTGCTTGTTATCCAATTCAGCATAATTTTACAGATCCATTCTAACATTTGGTTAAGCAGAAAAAAACAGAAGCAGTTAAGAAGTCCTACCTTCTTCTCTTGGCAAGTTTTGTGGATGATTTATGGTCTGGCAAAATCTTAGGGATCGGAAGGATATTTGAAAATGGCTCAAGAGCACAATCAGTTTGAAAGCATTCATCTTACTCAGCAATGAAGGGGAAGCTATTTAACCACATCTCCCAGAGGGAGAGAAAGACAAATCTGTTTATATAAAGGTACAATATTCTCCTTGCTATATATATTCAATATATCCTTTCTATGTATTCAGCATCAATCCTAAGCTCTTAATAAGCTATAAAAGAGCATTTTTGGCTAGCCATAACATTAAAAGGAAATTGGATAAATATTTGAAGCAAAATAATATAAAAGGCAGGAGATGGGCTTAGAGTCATTGTCTCCGGAGGAAAGCTTGCACAGATACGATGGTTAAATGTTCTTCTTTTGTGCTGCGAACATTTCTATCATTTCAGATGTTAAGAAAATAGTACTATTGTAACAATTGATATATTTTGATTGGGGAAGACATTTTATTATTGAACTTGGGAGGCAACATAAGCTTGGTTCCACTTTGTGAATCTGTAACCATGAAATGTACTTAATGAAATTTGGCGAAGAGTAATGCATTTTCATGCATTGCTAAAGAATAAGTTCCTCCGATAATATTTTATTATAACCAGGGAAGTCAAGTGCTTTTTCAGAAGAATGTATAAAAGAAAGATTTGAAAATTGAATGGGCATAAAATTCAATATGAAAGTTCTCACATATCATAAAGTATAGATTTCACAGTTCAATATTTAAGGCTAATCAAACACGTGTAGAATGTCTAGAACTGTGAAACCGTAAAAGTTGAAGAAAAGACACGTTTGTAACTTTGGACCTTAAATGGGGAAAATGTTGCACGTAACTGTCAATGCACATTTGAGGTTTGTTTGAGAAATACTGTTGCTACCCTTTCTATTCTCCATAATTTCCTTCATTAATTTTGTTTGAACATGCTCTATTGTGCCAAGAAAATTGAATTTTGTGGTATTCAATGGGTAATTTGCTTGAATAGATGCCTATAGAAGACATCAAATCTGTTAAGACAGCTTAATAGACTAGATGAATCATTTTTCTGTTTAAATTGAAACAACTCTCCATAGAATTTTGATTCTTCATTGGAAGAGTTTTTTTTGTTTATCTTGTCTAATTTGAATCCACTTTGTTTACTGCCATTTAAACTTCTCCTTACATGAGTGACTGCACTCAAAGTGATACTGACTCACAATACTGGATGATAGTAATTGGAGCAGGTTGAAAGATTATGATATGGGCATGTTATCAAACTGACGGATTGAGTCCAAGACCTCAGGCAAACAGTGATTAAAAGGCCAGTGAGCATATGGTAACAATATACCCATGATGGAGGCAAAACATTTTAAAACCAGCCAAGAAGTCCTTCTATAATTCGTTACTGGACAAATAAGTGACCTCAGAAGATCCTCTCTCTCTCTGCTCTTCTCTTTTTCCTTCTTCTCTGTGGTTTTTCTTCAGCATCTTTCAAGTATCATAGGTGAGATCTACATTCAGGGAAAGCCATGAACAAAACCAGATCCTGCCACTGTATGTTGTGTTATGGCGTACAAATATTGTTCAGAATCCTTAAATTCAGAGCCATTTTGAAGACAATTTAACCAATGAATGATTCACTATCCACAAATCAAAGTAAAATAAATCATATTGGCCTTGCTACAACCGTTTTATATCAGGAAGTCTTGTTTGACCCTGAACTGTCCTTTCTCCCCCACATCCGCACCATGAGCAGCACTGCCTACCATCACCTCCGCAACATTGCCAGACTCCGCCACTGCCTCACCCCTCAGGCTGCCGAAACCCTCACTCACGCATTCGTCACATCAAGACTCGATTATGGAAATTTCCTCCTCATCGGCCCTCCCAACGCTTCCTTTCACAAGCTGCAGATCATCCAAAACTTTGCAGCTCATGTACTCACGCGCACCAGGCTCCGTGACCCCATCACTCCCACCCTCGCCCGACTCCACTGGCTCCCATCCCCCAGAGGATCAAATTTAAGATCCTCGATCTCACTTTCAAGGCCATCCATGGCCTTGCCCCTCCTACCTCTCCGACCTGCTGACTCCCTACCAACCTGCCCGCTCCCTCCATTCAGTGGGCTCCGACCTGCTCCATGTCTCCCACCCGCCCCGCCCTAAGATCGGTGGCCAAGCTTTCAGCCTCTCTGCCCCCACACTCTGGAACTCCATCCCACAGTGCCTTCGCCTCACTTCCTCCCTTGTCTCCTTTAAGGCTTGTCTACAGACCTTCCTCTTCAATCGTGCCTTTGGTCTCCCTCCCACCTCTCTGCCTTCCCTAACCCCTACCTCACCCCTCCCCATGCTTGGGTCCTGACCCGACTGTCCAGTGCCTTGGCATGTCCTCCCAAAGGAAAGGCGCGCTATAAATGTAATTTTGTTGTTGTATATGTTGATTTACAATGTGGGTCTAACAATATTGCTGGCCATACTTTGCAATGCATGCCACCCATTGACTTTCTTGAATAGATCAGTTGCAGAATAAGCAAAGAATGTGCACACACTGAAATTAAGGGATGCACAGAAAGTTAATTTGTAGTATGGAGCTTCATATAACCTAATTATACAGATGGTTAAGAAAGTAGAAGATGATAGTTAAATACAGTTTTGTAATGAGAGAAGAAACTGGCAGTGCTTCAAATTCATATTAAAAAAAAAATCAGAAATCACCAAACCAACAATCAATTGCTATGCAACCTTTAAAGTATTGTAAACAGAATTGTTGCCACACAAAAATTACATGTTTAAAGTATGTATTTCAAAAGTATGCACTGAAGCAAAATTACCCCAACAACCCACTGACGCGTTACTGTCTGCAGCATTCTGGTACTGGATGCCAGAGCGTCCAACTTCAATGTTGTCATTTTCCTTAAATTCACTTTTTCCTAAATTTCCTTTCCTCCAACTCCAAAAGATCACAATGTGCTGCAGTTTTGTCCACTGACAATTAATTCCACTCTGCATCAGCTAACTGAGGGCAACTTTAGTTCTTTCAAGAATGAACATGCCTACACATTCAAATGCAATTGAAAAATAAAATATTTAATCAGAGATCCAGAGCTGAAATATTCAGGATGGAGCCTGTTGAATGAAGATGAAAACCAAGGGGATAAACTTTCTGTTCAAAGCCCCGCCGCCCCACCATCCAGCTTCACCATAGCAATTTATAATCTATGTAGAGGAATCGTTTTATTCATTGTATTTCAAGGTCCTGGTTTCATAGCATCTAGCACATGCACAGACTGCTATGTTGAGGGGAGGGGGTGTCTTTGTGTCCTAGAGAAGCTTCATTGATTTGAATAGAAATGGAGGCTTTAGAATAACGACCTCGTGGCAACTGATCTCAAGAAACGACAGCCAGGATTGCTGGTTTCCCTGGCTTTGTGATCCATAAACTCCAAACTCATCAAAAACTCCACATGGGTCAAACTCCGAACGCCCATCACCTCAGACTTCCCCAAGCTTCGCCGTCTCCCAGCAACAACAAATTACATGTGTATAGTGCCTTTCACATCGGCAGGATGTGCTAAGTTGCTGATAATCATCCTTGCATTTGATATAGCGCTTTAGCGGAGTCCTGTAGCTCAGTGGTTAGAGCACTCGCTTTGCAAGTGAGAGACCTGAGTTCAATTCCAGGCAGGGCGAAACCTTGGGCAAGTTTCCTTACTCCACACAGAGCCTAATAATAATCCCTCCAAAAAAACAAAACAATAAGAATAAACTGGTCATTTTCAATCCACGACTGTTTGTGGGACATTGCTGTGCGCAATTGGCTGCCGCGTTCGCCCACAAATATACAGTCAATTCACTTTACAGTGTGTTCTGTGAAGCGCTTTGGGACGTCCTCCCGACGTGAAAAGCGCTATATCAAATGCAAGGATTATTATTATTATTATTATTATTATCACATCTTCGATACGTCTCAATGCGCTTCACAGAATATATTGTAAAATGAATAGACTGTATGTTTTGTGGGCGAAACTTCGGTTCGAGCCAAAATCAGATCAATTTTCCCCTCCATTCAGGTAACTCATGCTTCCTACACATCCGCTGACCTATTCAAGCCATCATCTGAGTGCTGATCTTTCAGATTGTATACTCCTAGACTCTGCAACTGCCTCCCTTTACCTATTTCCCCTTCCCAGCTTTCCACCTTCTACGTCTTCAAATACGACCTTAAAACTTTCCTCTTTGGTTGCGCTTATGGCCACTGTCCACTTCCCCGATCTCCCCTCTCCCCTGTTGACCCCAACGCTGCACAGCACTCCAATACAATATCCCTCAAGAAGGGTGCGGTATATATGCAAGCTGTTGTATTGTGCAGTACATATATATCTCTTCCTTGTTACTTAAGCCATCAGTGTAGCCTAACTTTTAAGGAGGTGGGTCTCACCAATACTCTAACATGTCAAGAGCACATTAATAAATATATTTTTACATCTAAAGGAAGCACTTCAAACAGAAGGCATTCCTCTAGGATTTTTCTTTCCATTTAAGCTATCAAATATGACATTGCACACATTTTTCACCCTGATTGGAAACAACTGGCTGATCGGCTCATTAAGAGGACTTGAAGGAATATTTCAGTCACTGGGGGCTGGTATTCTTCCCACTTGGCTCCCGTTATCCCTGAAAGCCAAAGCCCCAGTGGGTAGATAAATCCTAGCTCGGAAGCTTGCCAGTGTTCGCAATGGCAAGATGCGTGCTTTTAGCTGGTTACATTCCAACAGTGCTCAGAGCTAGTACTATAAATGAGGTAGTCCCACTCAATTCATACTCTAGCTATCACAAAGGAACTTTAGCTGGCAATACATGTTCAAAACTAGTTTTTGAAGCCAGCTCATTGCTCATTGCAAGTTAATTGAATCTTTTAGATACAGTAGCTCACAGCAATTTCAAGCTCATTTACAACTCAAATAAAATGCAGCAAATTGAATATCTTTACAGCATATAATTGCAAAAAAAAGTTCTCTCACCTACATAGAAAAGGGAAAATTAAGGCAAAGGAAGTAGCATATGTGGATTATTACTGAATCTTACATTTTCCTGAGTTAAAGAGAATGCACAGGAAAACAGCCACCAGTGACTACAGCGCAGAGTAAGCCAGCCATGCAAAAGTGATCTCTAGTGTACAATCATGATCATAGCCTTTGGCATCAGGAAAAACATACTCCTGAAGTCCTTGGGGAAATATTTCACATAATGGCCTTCAAAGGAATTCAATATTTCACAGCTAAACCTAGTTATTGCAAAGTTATGGACACGCAAAGCAACTATGGGTAGAGGCAAAAGCAATTTTGAACAAAGTATGAACAGGGTCAGTGGAAATCCATGCAGGAGAAATTTCAGTGGAATTCTGCAATAATTGCCAGTTTCCCACAAGTCATTGGTTTCAAATTTCTTTTAAGGGTCCACTTTGATATCTACATAGGAAACCTGAGGGCTGAAACTCCAGTTCCCATTACAAGTAATAACTTTGGCAATGTGTAATTGTAATACGAAAATCCCATTAGAATCCAACATCATTTCGCCCACAAAATATATGATCAATTCACTTTACAGTATATTCTGTGAAGCACTTTGAGACGTCTCAAAGATGGGATAAAGCGCTATATCAAATGCAAAGATTATTATCATCATCAAAAGTCATAACTCTGACCAGATTTTAGGACCTCATTCTTACTATTGTACCACCCTCCCTCTTTCATAGATCACTTTCATTCAAGATTTCCAAATATCCTGGACTATCATAATCAAGCAGAGCTGTTACTATCCCTATAATATTTTACCTCTTTCATCAACAGGTCCTTTTAAAGCAGGGATGGGCAATTATTTTGGCTATCGGGCCACTTCACGCGTTTTGGTAAGCTTCACGGGCCGCATACTTAATATAGATGCAAATGCTTAATAATAGCTCAAAATCAAGTCTTACACTTGTACATGCATAAAATAAAGTCTATATAATTGACATTCATTAAAATTAGGTTAAATAAAAATAACTCATTGAGCAGACATTTATTCGATATTTATTCATTTATTCACATATTTATGAGAATGTGAGGAGCTCACTCAATGCGAAGAATGAAAGCGCTGATGTGCGTTAACCAGACAATTGAAATCAGGCATCGTCTCTGTTGTTGCAAATGCGGAGTACTGCTGCAAGCTGATCATCAGTCATCACAGTCCTATGTTTTGATTTATTGAATTTCATCACATAAAATGTCTCCTCCAATATGTATGTTGATCCAAACTGCACAAGCATCCTCTGGGCATGATGCTTTATTTTTGCAAAGGTATATTCATTAAGAGAGGCGTAAAAACTGGGAAGCGGCACTGATTTGAATTGCTTCTCAAGCAATGGATCACATTGTAGGTCAATAAGCTCGAGTTGGAGGTCAAATGGGGCTTTGTCAACATCAAATGAGAAAGGTGAAGAGACCAAAGACAAGTCATTTTCGATCAAATTGAAATCCTGGAATCGGCGAGAAAATTCGGCATGTAAGTCAAGTAGTGACAAAGTATACTTTTTAAGGCTTTGATCTCAAACAGTATTCTGCTGCAAAGTTGGAAAGTGGGCGAACAGTCTGTTTTCTATCTGACACGATAAAATAAATAATTTTATCATAAATGACTTGACACTGCAATACAAATCGTGCACAAAGGCCCCTTTCCGTTGCACTTTTGAATTCAGTTCATTCATGTGGCCCATGATATCAACAGCAAATGCGAAATCAGAGAGCCAATTTGCATCATTTAGCTGTGGGAAATACGAATCTTTTTCATGCCTAAAAATCAATCAATCTCTGTTCTCAGTTCCCACACTCTTTTCAAGATCTTTCCTAAACTAAGTCATCTTACATTCGTGTGATACAGAACATCCGTGTGCTCGGATTCCAATTCCTCAAACAGAGTTACAAACTGCCTGTGGTTTAATCCTTTTGCTCGAATGTAGTTGACCACTTTCGTAACTGTGTCCACAACATTTCTTAGTTTAAGAACATTCTTACAGAAGACCTCTTGGTGGATAATGCAGTGTAGAAAACCAATATTCTGTTCTGGATTTATTTCTTTGACTTGATCTTGGGACATCCTCCCGACGTGAAAGGCGCGATACAAATATAATATTGTTGTTGATGATCTTGAATTCGTTTCAGTAACCCAACATTTTTGCCTGTCAGATTTGGGCTTCCATCTGTGGTCACATTCACCAATTTTTTTCACTCCTAATTTTAACGTACACTTATTTACTGCGTCCAAAAAGTCTTCTCCAGTTGTCGTATCTTTCATTGGCTGCACTGATGCTAATTCTTCTGTGAGCTCAAAATGTTTGGTCATACCTCGAATAAAAATTATCAACTGGGCTGTATCTTTGACATCACAACTCTCATCGAGTGCCAATGAAAAACATGCAAAATTGCTTACTTATTTTGTAACTGCACACAACATTGCTTAGTTTTTATTTTCTTTATTTTATTTTTCAAATTTATTTTTATTTTATTTGTTTTATTTTCCGCCCACACTGGTAAAAAAAAATTTAGAAGTCCATTCTGTGTTGAATATTCGGCCTTCGGTGTCCACTTTCCGCTTCTTTGATAAACTCATTTTGAATTTACGTCCTCTTCAGTGAAAAGTATTACCGCAGTTGCCACATGCGCGTTTTGAAAATTTGCTAATCCATACATACATTTCTGACTTCAGCCTGATTTAACACTTAAGGGAGAGTGCGCACAACTAAGCAGTGTAATTGGCTGATGTTCCCGGTCAGAATCAAATGTGAAATTTGTGCAACTTTCTGTGACTGAACAAACTATAATTTTTTCTATCGCCAGACACAATGACGGGCCAGATAGAATCATCTGGCAGGCTGGATATGGTCCGCAAGCCATCTTTTGCCCACCCCTGTTTTAAAGACATCAATTGATCCAGAATTAACCACTTAATGAAGGAAACTGTTCCACAAATCTACCACCCTGCAGGGAAATAATATTCCAACTTTCAGTGTAGCTGTAAGCTTGTGAATTTTGTATTTACCTCTATTTGCATTATGGTTACCAACCAAATTAAATAGGCCAACATCAACCTGATTTTTAACTTAGATTATTCTAATAGAGTACCTGCATCATAACTTTGTTAAAACAAATCTGATTCAATCAGTTATTGCATTCATCACCAATAGACACAGTACTTTGTATTGTCACAGCCCACTTACATTGGTGGTAGACATGGCAAAGTTAAAAAAAAGTTGTTGAAACAAAAATTGTATAACCACAAATACAAAGCAAATGTAGGTTTAGCTATGAGCTGAGTGAGATGACAGCACATTGAGAATGGAGGAGCAGAGATTGGAGTTTGAAGAACAGCACCAACAAAAGCAGCAGAGAAAAATAGCTTCACAACAAGGTGGAAAAGAAACAGCTAACCCTACATTAGGAAAATCTCCAGAACGAGGAAGAAATTATACATCCAAATAATTTTTTTTTGTAAAATAACAAACACAACCACAATAAAATGCCCACTTCCGTGATCAGGATTTGGTGCATCAGTTCAGCTCAGTTAATATCGCTGTCACTCTGAGTCAAAGTTGTGGGTTCAAGCCCAATATTGGGACTTTCAACTCACATAGTCTAGGCTGACACTCAGTGCTGCTGGTGTGCTGAATTGTCAGCATTGCTGTCCTTCAGATAAGACATTAAACTGAGTCTGCCTGTTCAGATGGATGTTAAATATCCAATGACACAATTCCAAAAGAAACGAGTTTTTCCAGAGCGTCCTGACCAACATTCCCCCAGATAAAATTGGTCATTCACTTCCTCGCTGGGGTGGGGAAGGAAAAGAATCTGACCAAATTGAATAGGGAACACAGCCGAGTTGGAGAGGAATTAACGTGGCTGCTGCCATTTGAAGCAAATCCAACTCCCACCAAATAAATTGCTGCACTGCACATAAGCAGGCTGATGTATAGGTACATAAAAAGTGTAATTTTATTCCTGGCTGCACAATCTCTGCAATGGGTTGGGCTATGGAACTGAGTGACAATTGTAACAGTCTGTTGGAAGGCAGATCATAGACTGTGAGTGGGAGCACTCTGATTTTCCACCGAGTGTGGGTTTTGCGGGAGTGTGGGTTAGCCCATCTGTGCCCTCCAATGTTAGTTAGCAGGGACTTTTTTGAATTAGTTAATTAACTTTGAATCAAAAGGGTTTTTTCAGTCTGTTCCATTAATTCACTATTCTTTGTGTGTATGTGTTTGGGCGGTAGGGTGGCGGGAGAACGGTCTCGGGTGGGGGGGGGACGGGACAGGACGGGGGGGAGGAGTGGGGGGGAGAGGGGATGGGCAGACGGAGAAGATAATTATTTTCCTCTTTAATCCTGGAGAGAATTTTTAATTTGAAACCTTGGTAGTCTGTTCTTATCGTCTAATCAAGAAAGATGAAAAGTAGTGAGAAAGAGGATAAACACAAACAAGTTAGGTTTCTTTAAAAAGGACAGCCATTACAACAATATCTTTTGTTGCACGGTGTTTAAGACTCTGATATAATTCAATAATTCGTCTCATGCACATTTATAGGCAAATAAAGTTTAGTTACTACGAAGCCTGCACAATACAAACCTCTTACTTCAAACTGACAAGAATAATACTCCACAAATGTAACCAAACTATCACAGGGTTGTGCCATCACTTAATAAACACTCAGGGAAAAAGCTGATATTAAAATTCAGGAAAGCGCCACATTTTTAATAGGCAGTTAATACTTAAAATACTATCTTTCAGATACTAACTAATATTACGGAATCCTGTAGCTCAGTGGTGAGAGCACTCGCCTCGCAAGCGAAAGACCTGGATTCGTTTCCTGGCAGCGCAAAACCTTGGGCAACTTTTCTTACTCCACATGCCTGATAATAATCCCTCAAGTAAAAAAACAATAATAAATTGGCCACTTGAATCTATGACTGTTTGTGGGACACTGCTGTGCACAATTGACTGCCGCGTTTCACCCACAAATATACAGTCTTTACAGTATATTCTGTGAAGCGCTTTGAGACGTCTAGAAGACGTGAAAAGCGCTATATGAAATGCAAGCATTATTATTAAAAGAATTACAGGAAGAAGAGAACCTTGCAGTTTTGGCTTAAAAGTGGTGATTCTCACAATAGTTAAGGGCATTTTTTGAAAGGAGAAAACACATATTGTATCTAAAAGTATAAACTTTTTAGTGTGCAACAAAGTATCTAAAAGTATCCATTTGGCATCCTATTCCTACAAACACAATTGGGAACAGAAAATAAGCATCTACAGAAACATTATAGCTCACATTTTGAGTTCTCAGTCAGCTTCAAATTACACTATCCTGTATCAAATAACTCCAACACCATCACCAAAATTACATTTGTAAAGCTCCTTTCACGTCAGGAGGATGTCCCAAGGCGCTGGACAGACAGAGCTTTGTACCCAAGCTGGGGGTCAGGGTCGGGGAGGGTGGAGGGCAGGGGGGTTGGAAGCAGGGAGATCAAAAACACGGTCGAAGATGAGGGTCTTGAAATGGGTCTTGAAGGTGGCGAGAGAGGGAGTGAGGTGGAGGGACTGTGGGATGGAGTTCCAGAGGTTGGGGACAAGATGGCAGAAGACCACCAATAGTGGAGTGAGCGAGGCAGGGGACATGAAGCAGTCCGGAGCCCGCTGAGCAGAGGGAATGTGCAGGATAGTAGGGGGTTAGGAGGTTGCAGAGGTTGGGGGGAGCAAGACCATGGGAGGCTTTGAAGGTGAGGAACAGGATCCTGAACTGTATCCTCTCAGTGATGGGAAGCCAGTGGAGTCAGGTGAGGACAGGGTTGATAGGGTCACAGAGCCTGGTGCGGGAGAGGACATGGGGCACAGAGTTCTGGATAATCTGCAGTCTATGGAGGGAGGAGTTGGGGAGGCAATGAGTTTGCATAGTCGAGCCTCGATGTAATGAAAGTGTGTGTGAGGGTTTCGGCGGTCTGTGGTATGACTGTGGCTGAGCCGGGCGATGTTGCGGAGGTGGGGGAAGGCAGAGAGGGTCATGGCGCTTATATCGGGTAGAAAGGATAGTTGAGGGTCAAACAAGACGTTAAAGTTCCGGACTGGCTTAGCAAGGTGGAGTATGCAACCATGGATGGTCATGCTGTCAGCACCTGAGGACGTTATTTACTACAATAAATAATGTTCAGGATCAGTGGGCATTTTATATTCAGTTGAATACCTTTCTATCCTGTTGTGTAACAATACCTTAATTATTTAAGACATTATGAAAAATGAATGCTATCAGAAAAATATGTCTCATCTTATTTTTTCCTCTGTCACACTTATGTCCTACATTCATCCAAGTATATTTTGGAAGGGAAATATATCATTCAATCCATATCACAATTGAAAGTTTGAACACCGAAGTAATGGTGTAAAATCCCTGACCTAACAATAGAACACTATTTTGACTTAAGCAGAAACGATACGTTCCAAATGAATAGCATTTGTGTTTAGTCATTTCCAGTTATTTTCCCTGTGTATCGCTCATCACAACACAGGAAATCCCTTGTACATTGTATTTGCATGTAACTTCCAACTACTCAGTTTAGATAGACCTTGGCTGAACAATAGGAACACCTGGAATTGAAAAAAATTCCATTTATATTTAGTAGTCTTTATTATTTTGTTACGATGATACTCAATAGAAATGACACACTTTAAAAAAATAGAAACAATTTAATCCAAACCACATAAGATCATTCATGGCACTGTTCAATTAGAAAATACTATCACAATACATCCATTAAAGTGGAATTTTAAACACCCACACTTACTGTTAATGAGTTCGGTTGCATTATCTAGTGCTAATCTTTCAGTAAATATACTTCCTATATCTTCCAGCCTCCATTATCTAGTCTGAATACATCAGAACAACTGCACCACGTATAACATTTTCCATAGAATATATTTGTTGCAGATGCAAGCAGTACCTTCAAGTATGGTAGATTTAGGAATGTAATGTACTGTAAGCATTTCCTGTGGAAACTGTGCATTTGCCAACATATTGCTGTAGCCTTAAGAACATGGTATTTTATGAGGTACAAAATAACAACCTGACATCTGCATTCTGTAGCCTTAAATCATATATTTTTGGAAACACATTTAAATGTAGTCTTACATATTTGATTACTAAATTTCAAACTGCCTTTTATAATTTGCTTGGAATGGATCGAAGGTTACAATTCAGATTGAGGATAAACTTCAAAGAGAGATTGGTTTCATTTTCCCAAACCAGTAATTTTAAGAAAATATTCTCTGCAAGTTATTATTCAACCAAAACAAAATGGCAAGAAATATTAATGGTGGGACCAGTACTGTAGTTATAAGTTTTGAACACAGTCTTATAAAAGTCAACAGGGGAATCCATCAAATGGCATCTTGGAAACTACTTTGTTCAATGATTTCTTGGAAAGTATCATAAGCAGAGTACCTAGTTCAGCCCCAATATAGCACTGAGTTGTTTATAATGCAAATGGGGTTTAAATCCCACTCACTGCACATGTAAACAGTCAGTTAGCTTGATTTACACACTTGCACCAGCTGGCTACCATGCTAAAATAATAATAATCCTTGCATTTGATATCGCGCCTTATCCCGTCTCAAAGTGCTTCACAGAATATACTGTAAAGTGAATTGACTGTGGGCGAAACGCAGCAACCAATTGCACACTGCAGTGTCCCACATACAGTCGTGGATTGAAGTGACCAATTTCTTATTATAATTTTTTGAAGGAATTACTACCCCCGGAAAAAGAGATCCGCCAATCGACTAACACCCAGGTTTCCCTGATAAAATGGCCAACTGCTGCGTCATTACGCTGCTGGCAACTTCCTGCATTGAAAACACATAGCACAGAAAAAGTGACACTGCGTGACCTGATGATCCAGAATTTGGTCCGTGTTGTTTTTAAAAAAGCACAGGAGCAGGCTGGTAAGCAGAAAGCAGTTCAACCACCTAGCTACGCAAACCACATATGCAAATGTGGAGCTCTGCCAACCATGGTATTAGGAAAGTTGAGATTTTATGGATCCTAACTACCCACTTACAATGAGGTTCCATTGTATTTGGAAGTAGAGGCAGGTGAAGGCATTACACTGCAGCTGATAAAGAGCCTGAAATGCAAATGCTACTCTTACTGAATCCTTAGCTGGCACTATCTAATAATAATAATCTTTGTATTTGATATAGCGCCTTATCATGTCTTCAAGACGTCTCAAAGCGCTTCACAGAATATACTGCAAAGTGAATTCACTGTATATTTGTGGGTGAAATGCGGCAGCCAATTGCGCACAGCTGTGTCCCACAAAGAGTCGTGGATTGAGTGACCAAATTATTAATATTATTTTTTTAAGGAATTATTATCCCTGAAAAAGCAATCCCCAAATCGAATAACAACCAGGTTCCTACTTACTGCTAGATAAACAGAGGCGTGTGGAGTAAGGAAACTTGCCCAACATTTCGCCCTGATGGGAATCAAACCCAGGTCTCTCGCTTGTGAGGCAAGTGACCTAACCACTGAGCTACAGGACTCCACAATAATGGATCACAATATCAGCTTCCTGAAAACTATGATGATGTCTATCATACAACAACGAGAACAATAAAATTACATTTATATAGCGCCTTTCACGTCAGGAGGACGTCCCAAGGCGCTGGACAGACAGAGTTTCGGACTCAAGCTGAGGGTCGAGATAGGGGAGGGGAGAGGGCAGGGGGGGAAGCAGGGAGATCGAAAGCACGATCGAAGAGGAGGGTCTTGAAGTGGGTCTTGAAGGTGGCAAGGGAAGGGGTGAGACAGAGGGAATGCAGGATGGAGTTCCAGAGGATGGGTACAGAGTGGCGGAACAAAGAACACCACAATAAAAAACAAGAATGAAGAAGTGAACAGCGATGGTAAGGAGATGAAAGTCGTGGATGATTTTAAATACAGTACTTGGTTTAGCTGCATGTTCCACAAAGGTAAATGCAATGAAGAGCTAATGCTGCACAAACAATTAAACATGTTCTTTGGAAACTATTCCGAATAATCATAATAATCCTTGCATTTGATCTAGTGATTTATCATGTCATTGAGACTTCTCAAGCCTAATGAAGATGAATCCATTTGGAATGCAGTGTGAAAATTTTATTGCCTATGTGTTGTGCTAGTCTTATGTGCTGCAGCAGTGAAGACAAGCACCATCAATATGCAGGACATGTCTCATAGGAACAATGGTGAAATATTCACTCTACATAATTTCCAGCATTTTTGTGGCTTGTACAATTTCACAATTTAATCTATATCAGAGCAAGAACCTTTAGTAAATAATAACCATGAGGGTACTTAAAATATAGCAAGGAACAAATTAAAATGCCACAAGCTGTTTCTGCTTTGTATAATAATATTTCATCACATTTAGCCTCGCATGGAATCTTGTCCTGCACTCCTCGGCCAGGTTTCCAATCACTTCCAAACATAATCTCTCCCAAAACCTATTTGCCTTGCTGCTTCTCCTTTCAGATCCTTTTTAAACAAACATTTTGCTTTGGCAATGCCTTTGGTCAAGACCCTTAGATTTGCTTTCCTTCTCCCCCTCAATGACTCTGTGAAGTGAAACGGTCATCCAAATGACTTGGTATATATTTGATTATCCAACAATAATTCGAAGTTATTGTTATCACTGTTGATCTTCCTCAAAACTTTCATCCTTTCTTTCTTATGGTTTTGAGTCATCTTGAAGGCGTGATAAGGCACTAGATCAAATGCAAGGATTATTATTACTATTGTACTACCATGGCTACATATACGTTAAGTTATTGAAACAATTTGATGATACAGTAATAGCTCAAAACATTAGTGCTATCAACATAATACTACCATTAATCAGTATTATCTGCAGGCTCTACACTTTACTCACTCAAATATTATCAATATTATTATTGATGACTCTATTATTGAATTAAATGTTATTGGTTATATCAGAGATTACATTAAAATGTGTGTGTAGTAACTTCAATTTCCAAGCTTAGATGTTTCAATTGACACAAAAAAATTATGCTAATCGAAAATGTTACTACGCTTGATCCAATTCACAATAATAAACAGAGAATAATCTGTAAGATGAGTGTAAAAATCATCCTTGCATTTGATATAGAGCCTGTCTCATTGGAAGAACTTTTTCCCTGCTGACCAAAAAGGAATTCTCAAAGTGTTTTACAGTATTTAATGTCGTAGCATGGTGTTTTGGGGGCAATTTATTAAAAAAGCACTTAAGTATGTAGCATACCAATTAATAAGCAACTTCTTATCAATTATTATCGCATTAAGATAACAAGCAGCAGCTTTTGCTTGTACAAAATAAGAATCCTTGTATTTGATATATAGTAAAACTTGCCTATAAATCGTATAATCTCCTAAATTGTACATTCACCTGAGTCCAATTCAGTTTCCTACTAAAACCACTTAGATTTCTTTGCTCTACTCATATTAATCACCTCCTAAAGCGTTATGCCTCTCCCCAACATCTCAATTACTTCCAAACTTTCCGACTATCTTGAATTGTGGGAAATGATGTCCCTGACCCATCGATGCATGCGCACTTACCAGCCGGTTGCATTGATTCGTGCATATTGTCGTCTTGATCTATCAATGCATTACGCAGAAGAACTTAATTTCCCAAGATTCAATGTGATTCCAATGCTTGCCGATAAATTCGCATGCGGTGACAGGAAATGTAGTTTTGACATGTCACTGCATGCACACTTCCTGGCTGCAGTGTTGAACTACCGCTTGCACACTTATCAACTGCATTAAATTACGCATGCACAATGTAGATTGATTTAATCAAATTTTCTAAGGCTTATACAGTTTGCATGCAACTCGGACTTTGTGTAAGTCATAATAAATGCTGTGGTCCAGACCGATATGACTTGTGTGAGTCTTACTGAAGTGACTTTTGTGGCGTGGATAGGTCTCAAAGCACTTCACAGGATTTACTGTAAGGTGTAGTGATTGCATTTTGTGGGTAAATGCTACAGGCAGGGTCTTATTGCAGACTTGTGCTAGAATTGAACAAGCACTTCAAAAAGGAAACATGACATTAATAGTGGCATTTATACATTTTGCTGCTTTGTTACTCAAGATACAGTTTCCGTATCAACCAATTCAGAGTGTGTGTGTGGGGGGGCAGATTAAGAGGTGAAGAGAACAAGCTGACTGTTAAATATTTGCAGTTCAGAGACGAGAATTTTGTTTTAAGAAAAAATGAGTCATTACGCTTATAAAAAAAATTTGTAGAGGGTTTTCGCAGGATTAAGCAACAAGTCCCTTGACTATTAAGTGCAACAGGACTGAGGCAGTTATTGAGTTTTGGAACTAATCTCAATCTACAGAGAAGCAAACACCTGACATTCACATCTCAAAAGTGACTCAGAACAGTTTCATTGAACCTCAAGAGTTACTCGACCTGTCATTTTCCTAATGAATGCTTTTGAATCCCATAGTCATGAACAGCAGAGTACACTATTACTTTATACTTGATGACAAGAGGTTATTGATACGGTGCCTTTCACGCCAGGGGAACATCCCAAGGCACTGGATAGTGAAGGGTTTGCACCCAAGATGGGGGTTGGAATCAAGAGGGGTGGAAAGTAAGGAGGGTGGAGGTGCAAAAATGACCGAAGGCATGGATGAAGAGGAAGATCTTGAGATGTGCCTTGAAGGAAACAAGAGGCTCTGAGATGGCGTTCCAGAGAGTGGGGGCAGAAAGGCTGAATACCCAACTGCTGATGATGGAGCGGGCAGGGCGGGGGAGAGGTGCCTGTTGAGGAGAGGGAGCAGACAGGTTGGTAAAGGTTTCGTAGGTCACAGAGGTAGGGAGAAAGAAGACCGTGGAGGGCTTTCAAAGTGAGAGAAAGAGAGAAATGTCACCCATCTATAAGGTCAGGAAGTGTCAAGTCCTCAAAAGAGCATTCTTATATCTTAGAGACTCTGCTGGCATTATCTACATCAGGAAAGAAATACTTATTAAGCAAAACGTTCTTGTTTTGGGCATGTAACAGACATTATTCAATGAGACATTCTTTAAAATGTTGGAAGCCACTACAAAGCTTCACATCTGCATCACTACCCCATTAAGTTCTCTGCAGATTGGAATTTTTTAACAGGATTATTGAACTGCATTGCTTCATAAGTACTTATAGTATCTTTTGATGAAGCACTGCTTCACTTTTGATGTGGGTCTACTGTGGACCCACACTAACCAGAAGCATGGTGCACCCAGCTGGCTGCCTCCATGTATATAGCGCACAACAAGTCACATTAGCAAAATTTCCTTTACTTAGCGCGCTGGAAATGACATCAGCAGTGACCTGATGACCAAGAAATCCAACATTTTTTGAACCTTGCTTGTAAATGAGGTTGTTGATATAACAAGATTTCCCTGTGTTGAAAGAATAGATGTGTAGAAATTGCAGCACAGAAATTTTGACCCACTGCGTTTCTGCTTGTGCGAGCTCCTCCACTGGAGAAGCATCATCTAATCCAAATTCCCTGCTCTTACCCCATGCCCTTTTATGTCCTTCAATTGTTTATCCAATTCCCCTTTAAATGTTATGATTTCAGCCTCAAAAACCGCTTGTGGCAAAGTATTCCACATTGGCAACCCTCTGAGTGAAAATGTTTCCACTAACCTCCAACTAAACTCTTTCAGCAACAATTTACACCCCCCCCTTCACAATTATTAAAGTATCAGCAACCAGCTGGAATAATTTGTCACTATTTATCCTCACAAAACCTTTTCAAATTTTGATGTCATCCACTACACCTCTTCTTAACCCTCTCTGTTCCGGTACGAAAAAAGAGGGTGCAATTTTTCAAACCCATCGTCCCAACTTGGATCCTCAAATTCTGCAACAATTTCATTCGCTTGTCAAGCGAAATCCATGGTTGGTGGATATCCGGGGTATCCGGGGTGGGTTGGTGGGTGGGTACCCGGGGAGGGTTGGTGGGGTGGGTACCCGGGTGGGTTGGTGGGTGGGTACCCGGGAGTGTTGGTGGGTGGGTACCCGGGGAGGGTTGGTGGGTGGGTATCCGGGGTGGGGTTGGTGGGTGGGTACCCGGGGTGGGTTGGTGGGTGGGTACCCGGGGAGTGTTGGTGGGTGGGTACCCGGGGTGGGTTGGTGGGTGGGTATCCGGGGTGGGGTTGGTGGGTGGGTACCCGGGGTGGGGTTGGTGGGTGGGTACCCGGGGAGGGTTGGTGGGTGGGTACCCGGGGTGGGGTTGGTGGGTGGGTACCCGGGGTGGGTTGGTGGGTGGGTACCCGGGGAGGGTTGGTGGGTGGGTATCCGGGGTGGGTTGGTGGGTGGGTACCCGGGGAGGGTTGGTGGGTGGGTACCCGGGGAGGGTTGGCGGGTGGATCCCAGGGAGGGTTGGTAGGTGGGTATCCGGGGAGTGGTTGGCGGGTGGGTACCCGGGGTGGGTTGGTGGGTGGGTACCCGGGGAAGGTCGATGGGTGGGTACCCGGGGAGGGTCGGTGGGTGGGTACCCGGGGAGGGTTGGTGGGTGGGTACCGGGGAGTGGTTGGTGGGTGGGTACCCGGGGAGGGTTGGTGGGTGGGTGGGTACCCGGGGAGGGTGGGTGGGTGGGAACCCGGGGAGGGTTGGTGGGTGGGTATCCGGGGAGGGTTGGTGGGTGGGTACCCGGTGGAGTGGTTGGGCGGGTGGGGTACCCGGGGGTGGGGTATCCGGGGTGGGTACCCGGGGGTGGGTCGGTGGGTGGGTACGGGTTATAAACACAAGCATTTGGCATCCCCGAGGTGGGGGGCAAAAAAAGTCTCCTCTCTGTCTCTCTGTTCATCTTTGGTTAAACAAAATGAGAAGCAGAATAGAGATAACAGAGCACAGACACCGCTCCTCACATCACTTTCCATCCCGGAGCTCGTCTCCCCGCGACGGACAACCTAACCTCTGGGGGAGGGGGGGGGGGGAAACCAGCTGTGAAAGATTGACAGCTCCCGTGACCAACCAGCGGCCGCGGCGGCCGTCAAAGCGTTGCACTACTACCAATCACTTCGCGCTGAGAACCACTAAGGCCCGCCCCCTGCTCCTCGCCCCGCCTCCTCCTTTGTTTCAAGTTAGGTTGTCTCGGTGGTGGTGGTGGGTGGTGGTGATGATGATGTCCACTCTGGACAGTTCCTCAGCCAATGTCACCAGGTTGGGCGGGTTCACGCCCAATTGGGCGGGTTTTGTTGTCGTCCCGAGCCCGGGGCGGGTGCCTCAGCTCTCTTTTTTAAAAAATTTTTTTAAAAAAAAATTTGAAACCCGCAAAATGTTTCTCCCGCTCCCCTCCCCCTCCCCCTCCCCATGAGAATCTTTTTCTGACACAGTTTCAACAGCACCGAACCTAATAAACGGGGCCACTCCGCTCTGGGGCTGTTGCGGCTGTACCCGTTGGGAGACGGACGCGTAATATCGGGCTACTTTTTGGGCTCGTGGTGGACTTTGGGCTACATTTTATTTTCTGGCCAAGACCCCTCTGTTCTTATAGCGGTGAAGAGTTTCAGGCACAATGGGTGGAAGGAGGAGGAGGAGGAGGAGGGGGATGGGGGGGGGATGGGGGGGTCGGTCGGAACGCGGGGTTTGAATGTGAGCGGTGTTCCGTTCAGGGGCGGGGGACGGTTTAACGGCTGCGGACCCGTGAGGAGCAGATGATGGAAGCTCTCTCCCCCCCTCTCACCTTCTCGCCACGACTCAGAGCCGCCGCCGCCGCCGCCGCCGTCGTCGTCGCCGCCGCCGCCGCGTCCTCTGCTCAACCTTCGCGCCGCAAGTCATGAAGCACAAGTCCGAGCCGTTCCGCACCTCACTCTCGCCGCTTCTGCCCGGTCTGTGGCTCTCGCACTGGCACTCCCCTCCCCTCACTCCCTCCCCTTCCCTCCCCTCTGAGTGACGCCTCGTCTCCGCCCTGCGCTCAGCTCAGTGCGAGGAGGAGTTGTTGTTGTTGGAGGAGGAGGAGGAGGAGAAGCGACGTTGTGCTGTAGCTTTTTTTTCTGGGGTCATTTATTTGTGTTTTACGTTCAGTACTTTCCTTTTTTTTTTCTCCCTCCCCCCCGTCCCCCATCGTTATTATCATTCTGGTTGTGAGTGATGATAATCTTTGCGTTTGATCCAGCGCCGTGTCCTGTCCTGTCGTCGAGACGCCTCCAAAGGCTTCACAGGAGAGTAATAATAATAATAATAATAATAATCGTCGTCATCATCATATCTTCGCATTCAATGTCGCGCCTTATCGCGTCGTTGCGACGTTTGGACTGTAATATACACTAAAGCGCACTGATTTTGTGGGCGAAAACGCATCACCCAGGTCTTGCGCACAGTATTGTCCCACAAACGCGGACCAAGCGAGTGACTAAGCTCTTGTTTTTTTCTTGGACAGAGAGCGAGAGAGAGAGGAATTCCCCCCCACCCTCCCCAGGTGTTTCCCCGTAGGGCAAAACTACGAACGCACATTATAATTTCTCCACAGTCTGGCCTGACACTTCGGTCGGTCGGTCAGTCAGTCGCTGGATTGCGGGAGGTGCTGTGATTCGAATGAGACGTTACACTGAGGTCCATCTGTTCAGCTGGACGTTAAAGATCCCGTGGCGCTATTTGAAAAGAGAAGGGAATTTCTCCCGATGTCCTCGCCAGCGAGTCCCCCAGAATAAAAATTGGGTCACTCGCTCCTTGGCTGTTTGTGGGGCAATACTGTGCGCAAACCGGCTGACGTGTCCCACAAAAAACACAATCACGACACTTTATAGTAAATGCTGTGGACTGCAAATCCTGTGAAGGCGCTGTGCCAAAAAGCAAGGACTGTTCTTATTAAATAATAAAATTGGTCATTCGTTTTATGGCTGCATGTGGGATATTGTTGTGCAATTGTGTTCCCTAGTTTTCCTACATGACAATTACACAATCACTCCAATTCACAGTAAATCCTGCACAGTGCTTTGAGATGTCCTTCCAACGTTATTAAGTGCTATACCAAATGCAAAGATGGTTATTATTATGAATCAAACCAGAACTGCAACTCTCTTTTGGAAATGCATATCTTAAATCGACATTGGAGGTGTTGGAGGGAGAGGATTATATCAGATAAAGTCCTTTCCACTTGGCACATTTAGGAAAATAACACTACAACAGTCAACTAATCTTTCTCTTTAATCTTGTGCCTTTTTCTCTTAAATTTAATAAATTTTGTGGATTAAAGTAAAACACAGGTAATAAATAATATACAGACTGGGTTAGATTGCTGGTTCATCCTGAGGGAAATCATCAAGTCATCGAGTCTTAATGAAGTCAAATAATTTACGTGGAGTTTGAAGTCACCGGCTTCTGACTCAAAGGTAGGCTGGCACCTTAAAATGACCGTAACTGACACAGAAATATCTTCTAGTAGCATTTATGAAATAAACCCTGTGTACATTGCTGCACTGGTGTTTAGCAAATGGTATCTGTGTTTTTGTAGTTTTCCACCATGGTAATCTGCTAATAATATTCCTTGCATTTGGTATTGCTCCTTACCATGTCTTCAGGACATTTGAAAGCGTTTCACAGAATATACAGAATAGGGGATTGACTGGGTATTTTGTGGGTGAAAAAATCTGATTGTTATTTATTAATTATACAATATTTTCTGAGCAAGCTGAAAGGGCAAGGTAGGAAGGGGGAAACTGAAAGAAACATGCTTAAAGAAGTAACCCTGGAGAATCCTTACAATTGTGCTTAACCAGAACATTTGTTAAAAATACAATCCAAATCTGATTTTGTCTCATAAATTAGGTTTATAAGTAGGGTATGATTTTTTTTGAAAAAATGTATGACTAAATCCTACAATATTATCTCTGCTGCATTTACGAGTATTTCTGAGGCACTGAATAACGTGGATGTTCTTTGCTTGTTGCTGGTTACCAGGATTTCCTGCTGCTCTGCCAAAAGCAAGAAACAAAGAACATTAAGAAGCAGTAACTGGAAAGTGAGGTGAAGTGAAGACCTTGTAATTACAGTGTCCAGCCTCAGAAACAGCAGCACAATAGCCTGCTTGGGTGACATTTTTTTTGCTCTAAAATGCATATGGAGGTGTTTCTTTCAGAACAACACTTTAGCCCACATGAAAATCCCATTATAAGTACATACTGCCAAAAGTTAATAAATTTCCCGATGACCAGAATATTGCCCCCAAGGGCTCTGAATGATTTTATCCTAGTTTTCCTTTTAAAATATAGGACAGACCACTTTTAATATGCCTTGCTATAACCGGGTTCACTTATAACATCATGATTGGTTTGTGGATCCTGACACTTTCTTACCTACAGATCAAAATTGTGCCATTCAAATCCTGTCTATTGCAGATTTTCAGATCACTGCTAATGCAGTGTTTATATATTCAATATAGTGTATGATTCAATCATCTCTGTGAGTTAGAAAATACAAAGAATGACTATGTTGGGTGGAAGCAAAGCTATGCAGGTAAATATTTTGATATAAGAATGGAATTCCTTATCCAACAGTTTTCTGTCATGAATCGTGATCCAATATATCAATCCAAATAGATGCTATTTTCCATATGCTAACAAAACAATAAAATATGATGGTAATTTAAGCTCTCCAATGACTACAGTACCACCTAAATATTAGTGACTAATATATTTAAAATAAAATGTAACCTCAAATATATTAGATATTTTAGAGAACTAAATAGCTGTACTATACCAATTTAGATCCAATATACTGTAGTCAAAATATAATACAGTTCAAGATACAAATACCTAATTACTATAATACTAAAATATCAAATTACAATAGTTGCCAAATAATTTAAAGGATCAACTGGTTTAAAATTAAATCTAAATTAACCTTTATTTTAAAATGTATTGGAATGATTTTAGGAGCATTAAAGCAGAAAGGAAAACATGAATAAATCAATCCATCCACCACTCACGATAATTAAGCCAAGCAAAGGGGAAGTGAATTGGAAATCAATATCACCGGCAAGGAGATCCAGACCAAAATTAAAAGCATTTTCTGACATTGGAGGAAGAAACAGGATTATAAATGATACAATTTAAAGTCAGCACTTGCTTTTTTTTCCAAAATGTTGGAATTAGAAACTTAAATTAATGGATTAGATAAGGCACTTTTAGCAGAAATATGTGGTCTCATATAAAACACAGACTAATCACACAGCTGCAATTCAAAGACAGATTCAGGGCAATTTTCATTTGACACTTAAAACTTATAACTTGTTTTTACCTTTTAAAATATAGTTTTAAGAAATACTGTCTTGAATCCTCTAAGTAAAACGTGCTATCATTATAGTATTTAGACATTCATTTCTGTGATGATGTATATTCTCTTTCTCTCCCCTCTCCACAGCTATCTTTTGTCTCAGAAAGAGTTCCATGTACAGTATATCAAATATGGTTTTCCTTTTTGTTGTAGCATTTTTAAATACTTTGCAGACTATTAATGCGTGGGACATAACATTCTATTATTTAGAGATATTTTTCTCTTTTTTGACGTGGTCACCCTTCAATTGAAATTTGTAATTTTTCTAGTAACAGGCTGAATATTTGCAGGAGCCTATATGAGTCTCTTAAGCTGCTCTCACACACCTCCTAGTGACTGGTTTTAGAGTAGCATTGGCAAAGCAGGGAAGATCACCTTCCAGTTCACATGGTTTGTGATGCAAAAACCCAAAGAAAAGGTTGCATTGTGATCAAGATAGTTTAATTTCTTCATAATTACATCCAGAATCCTACAAAAATGTATGCATTGGGTTTTCATAGAATCATATAATATTACAGCAGAGCAAGGAAGCCATCATGACTGTGCCGAATGTATTTTTTGAAGTAACTACACATTTAGAAACTCGAAAAGGCATTCAGGATTCAAGTGTTAACTATTATGGGCATACCTATAAGTCTTTGGATATATTGATTGGAAGCAGAAGAAATAAATATTCTAAAAGTTACATTTTAGTTATAAAACTGGTTATCATTGTCCATTTACTGTGGTGACATGGTTCCCATCAGCTATGACATAATCGGAAAAAATAAATGTCAAAGTAAATAAGAAGGATTGCAATTTATCTTTTTATCAGGTACAAAGCACTAAAAAGCAGCAGTGAATAATCAGTTAAGAGAAGTATGAGAAGAGATAATCAATTGCAATTCTTTTAAAACGTTGGTTTTCACAATAGAGAACCGGTCCAGTATATTCTTTTTGGTAGTAGAAGTAGGCGATGCAGCCAAGCTCATGGAGGAACTAGATATTATTGCCATTTAAAAAAAATTCTTATTCTTTAGAAAAAAGGTCTAGATGGAAAACATCTAAGTTGAAAACTAAAATAAAATAGTGGAGCTGTGGCCAAGATGCTTTTTACAGCTCATCAAATACAGGGGTAGTATGAGATAACTGAAAATAGTTAATAATATTCCTTACATTTTGATATAGTGCCTTATCACATCTTCCAGACGTTTTAAAGCGCTTCACATAATATACTGTAAAGTGAATTGACTGCATATTTTGTGGGGTGAAACACAGCAGCCAATTGCTGTGCTAACTTTAAAAAAAGGTCTGAAACATCATCTTAGAAACTATAGGGCTATAAATTTGACAGTTATAACAGGAAAAATGTTTAAACACATTCTAAAGAGCAATCAGAGCATTTAACAAGAGTAAGCACCTCAGTTTCAAGCCAAAAGGAGTCTATGAAGTTTGGGTCAATATGCAAGTCGTACCTAATAATAAATTTATTAGAATTTGAGGGATTAACTAAGTTGGCAGATATTTAGATACTTTATGTAAACTTTCAGAATGAATTTGGCAAGATGTTTCACAGGAAACTTGTGGACTAAAGTGAAAAGTTGAGACAAAGAGGGTTGTTTTAAATGGGGTAGAAATAGAAATCAAAGGGTAGTGATCAATAAAAATGGTTCTAATTTGGGTAGCTGTTACTAGTGACATTGTATTGTCATAGTATGCAGCAGCAATTTCTCAGGCAGATCAAATGTCATGGTATATAAATCCATTGACAGAAAACAAGTCCAAGAAAGTATTACTGACACTTTATGAAGCTTAATACAGTAACTATTCTGCCCGGGTGTGGTCACTGTGCTTCAGAAAAGGCACTGTAAACCCCACATGCCTCTGTTTACCTAACAGTGAGCAGTTATTCTATTTGCCACTGCTTTCAGAAAGGAGAGAATTTAGGCCAGTTCCAAAGTATACACAGCAAAGTCCTATCTTTTGAGTCACACCGCCAATATCTATCCTCTAATAGGTAGTCTAGTTTAGCAGAATAAATGACATTGTGATTATGATAGCTTATGGCAAAGGTGGCTGTTATTAAAAATCACCCTAAAATATATATAATCACTAGTGAAGGATCATAAATGGCATCAAATGTCATCAAACACTACTAAGTTGCTAAATATCACTTTTTGACCATATTAAAGACCAACCTCTACAGAGATCTCTAGATTTTATAGCACTTTTAAATCTTGTTTTATGTAATTAGAGTTGTTCCTTTAAACTGGGTGTTCACACAAAAAAATTAATCAAATTCGTACTTTAAGATTGATGAGTGAGGTTAGCAGACCTTGTCTGAGTATAATTGGGAACTCCTGTTCTACATCACCATCTGGCCCTCAGATGTTTGCCAAGCCTTCCAACACTAGTAACAAACAATTCGGAGAATAAGCAGTAGATCTAGTAATGCACATTGCCTGCTTCTGCAATTTATCTTGTACCAATTGCCAAAATCTACTTCATAGCTTTGTTACCTCCTGTCTAGCCTTTTGAAATGTATTCTTCGTTAGTCTCCATAGCTCCACCATTTGCAAGCTCCAGCTAATTTAAACTCTGCTGCCTGCATAGTCATCTATACCAAACTCTGCATGCCCATCACCCAAGCCCTCGCCACTGCATTACCACACTCCCTGGCTCTCAACAGATTAAATTCAAGGTCCTCATCCTCAGCCTAGCACCACTTTTCTCAGTGATCTTTCCCTACCCCATTCCTCTGCTCACCCCTTGCACCTGGGTAACTCAGGCTTGCTGTGCAACTCCCCCACTCTCTCTGCTCCACCATTAATGGCCGAAACTTCAACATGTACACCCTAAATCTCTGGAACTTCCTCCCATTCCCTATCCTCCTCGCTCCTCTCTATCTGTCTTTAAATCCCTTGAAAACAATTTCTATTGTCCGTGGTCCATTTCCCTCTTTCCTCCTCTCCCTTTGCTCTTGCTTGGCATCTAACCCTGTCATTGTAAAGTGCTCTAAGATGTCCTAAATGAGAGGTGCTAAACAGTATAAATCAAATTGCTTATTTTGCATACTATTGTTTATTGTATTTCATAAAATTTGTTGTTAAAACTATTTTCAAAATGGAAAAAAGAACCTCCTCCAAATTTGGTGAATATAGTGATTGAAATGGTCCACTGGATCTATTCATGCAAGGAATCATTCCTTCAGGATTTTCATTGTTTTCTCTGTGTAAATTCTGTTTTTTACAGGTTTCTCCATAGCACCCAGATAAATGGCATTTGGCTAAATTGACTTGGATGCTAATGAGCATGTCTGCTACAATCCATTCAGTTTGGTTTCTTCCTTTTTGTTATAGACTGCTCCAGATGCTTTGTTTTTATTTTTAAAACAGTCCCTTGATGAGTTTTTTAACTGCCTCTCAATAGCTGGAACTACATTGCTTTCTTTGGGAAGCTAAAGATGACAAAACAATTTTTTTTTAAATATCAGTTTATAGCTTGAAAGCTAGAAAAATAATATGCACATCTCTTTTATGGTGTTACTCTGCATGTTTTCTAAGTTGTAAGCAACACTTTAGCTGTTCCAGCAGTCGTTTTTCATACATTGCTGCATCTTATTGAGTATCATGTGGTTTTGCTGTATCTGTGTGTGTATTCATATGGTTGCAAGATTTTACAGTAGTTGCACTAGGATATGCACATGGTCACAAATTGCAAAGCTTAGTAGAGACATTCCAAAATAACTAATATAATCTGAAATATATTTTAGGCAATTGGAAATGATCATAAATAGAAGTCTCCCTGCCCTAAAACAAACTCTTTCTAAATTTAATAGTCTTAAATTCAGTAATTCTTTCAGAAGAAATGGATAAAGACCCTCAAGTTGGCTCATGAACTCTCAGGAGAAGGACTAATTCTTTCACATATAGTAACAATAATCCTTGCATTTGATGAAGTGCATTTCACATGGGGAGGTCGTCTCAAAGCACTTCACAAGGCACACTATAAAGTACAATGACTGTATTTTGTGGGCAAATATGGCAGCCAATTTGCGCACAACAATGTCCCACAAACAGCTGTGAAGTGAATGACAAATTTTATTTGGGGGATTGTTGGCCAAGACACGAGAAAAAACCCTTCTTCTTTTTGAATATTGCCATGGGATCTTTAACCTTCACCTGAATAGGCAGATGGGACCTCAGCTTGTCTCATCCAACAATGCAGCACATCCCCGAGCACTGCGTTGAAGTGTTAGCCTAGACCATATGAGTTCAAACTCAATGTGTGGCTTGAACCCACAACCTTCTGACTCACAGGCAGAAGTGCTACTGACTGAGCTACACCAACACACTATTGTAAAAAGAGAGAGCTGTTCCTCCACAATCTAAGAGAGATAACTCTTGCCTCTGTTTCAGAAGCTTTTAGTTTAAAGCTCACAACAGTTTTCAAGCTCACAACAGTTCGGAGTTAGAATCATGTCATTACTTGTTAAAGTAAAGCTTTCAAGTTAGGATGTAAACATATAATAATAATAATCCTTCCAATTGCTGCAACACCTTATCAAGTTATCGAAATATTTCAAAGCACTTCACAGGATTTACTGTAAAATATAGTGACTTGTGTATTTGTTAACAAAATGTGTTCCACAAACAGCCATGAAGTGAATGATCAATTTTATCAGTGCGATGGCTGTCCAGGACACTGGAAAAAACTTTCCTCTCTTTTTGAAAAGGTCCTGTCTACCTGTCCACCTGCACAGGAAGTCAGGACTCGGTTTAACGCCTCATCTGAAGGACGGCACCTCCGATGATACAACACTCCAGTCCAGCAATGTGTCCGAGTTTCAGCCTAAACTGTTATCCAACATGGGGCTGAACAAGTAGAGTCAATTTGTCAGAAAATTAGTTGCCAGTATTTTTTAAAGAAAGCTTGGAAAACATCCACTGTCTTAATTGGTATCTCAACAGGCTTGTTAATTTGATTCAGTGCAGGTATTTGATTCAATATTGCACAGAACGTCAGAACGAAGGGTTCTGCTGAAGGGTCCTGACCCGAAACCTTGACTCACTTTCCTTTCTCCATAGATGCTGCCTGACCTGCTGGGTGTTCCCACTGACTTCTGTTTTTGCTATACCTGTCCGCTGTCTCAGTTATAGTACTTGTTTGGCACTGGTACAAGATTTTTTTCTTTACTCTGATGCCAAGTATGCAGCATAATGCTATTTGATTTCACAGAAATCAGTTTGGTGTTGGAAACAAGATCACTTGAAAAATGCAATAACACGCAATGTTTGCTGCATATCAGTGTGTGTTAAACAATTCAAGGGATTCAGCTTTTCTTTACCAGGATCAGGAAGTGAGTGCAATAGTGCAGCTGATGGTAATATATTTTAGTTGAATGTATTTTTCTCTAGGCAACAAAAAAATGCCCTGCTTCACAGAAAAGCATACTGTTGAAGTCCTACTTTATGGAAAAGAATTTACTTTTATCCCCATCTATAAAATTAGATGCAAGGATTTAGAGACAGACTGCCGAGCGGCATTCATGATAATATATGGAAGTGTCTCAGAAACCACAAAAACAAAAATAGAACTGTGTCAAACTGTCTTTGGAAAGATGTATGACATGACAAACAGACCAGTGCATATTTTAATAAGCTACATTTGGAATCTAAGGTAAATTCATTGCATTTTAATTTACAAAACAGGGTACTTTATTTCAAATGTATAGCAATGTACAATATTAGAAATGAATAATCATTATTTTATCTCGGGGCGAAGGGGATGGGGGTGTGGTGGCCATGACACCATTCCATCATATGACAAGTTACACTCACTTCTAGCGAGTGTTGGAAGTTTGCAGTTTAAAGGCTGCAAGGTGTTTTGAAAGTTAGATTCTCTATTTGATGACAAATTTATTCTCTTGACTTTTTTTCATATAAAAGTGTTTTTCGTGTCTGCTAGCTCCTTTTATTAAAGCGTTTTATAACAGTGTGGGTTTGCATCAGGTTTCCAGCTTCAATTTGTTTAACAGAGTCCTGTAGCTCAGTGGTTAGAGCACTACCTCGCAAGCGAGAGACCTGGATTTGATTCCCAGCAGGGCGAAACCTTAGGCAAGTTTCCTTACTCCACACGCCTGATAATAATCCCTCAAGTAAAAAAACAATAATAAATTGGTCACTTCAATCCACGACTGTTTGTGGGACACTGCTGTGCGCAATTGGCTGCCGCATTTCACCCACAAATACATAATCAATTCACTTTATAGTATATTCTGTGAAGCGCTTTGAGATGTCTAGAAAACGTGAAAAACGCTACATCGAATGCAAGGATTATTATATATATATTTATTTATAATACGATCAGTTTAAAATAAAAAAGAAATATAGTTACACTTAGGTAACTGCAGAATAATAATTATATTCAAATCTATACCAATATTTAACGTACCTTAAATATCTTAACGTACAACTAGAATTTCTTTTTTTTAGTACGAGAGACCTGAGTTCAATCCCAGGCAGGGTGAAACCTTGGGCAAGTTTCCTTACTCCACACACCTAATAATAATCCCTCCAAAACCAAAAACAATAATAAAAATTGGTCACTTTCAATCTACGACTATTTGTGGGACATTGCTGTGCGCAGTTGGCTGCCGCGTTCGCCCACAAATATACAGTCAATTCACTTTACAGTGTGTTCTGTGAAGCGCTTTGGGACGTCCTCCCGACGTGAAAAGCGCTATATCAAATGCAAGGATTATTATTATTATTATTTTTCAGGAGAAAGCCTTCAAATACAGTGAACACCTAAAACGTAGAATAATTCCCCTAGTACTTGTATCAGTAATAAGTTCATTATGCTGCAGGTATTAGTTATTAAATTTATAAACAGGCTGGAGCATTTTCAGGGATCATATTTAGATTTTTTTATTCCTCTGACTGAAGATTTGCCAAGAGGCCCAGTGGGGAGGTCAGGCAACAATATGATTGGGATCATACTCCGTAAAAATACCTGACGTAGGAGCAGCTATGAACTCAGTGAAATGCTATACTCACTGATGATTCTGTTCGCTTTTTCAACATCTGCCACCTGAGGAGAACTGCACTCTAATCCTGTCAAAAAACTATTTGCCATTTCCTCAAGTATATTAATTTATTGGCGCATAGTTTTAACCTTGGCCGCTCATAATGATATTCAGTGCTAACCCTCATCCTTCAGATTTTATTTTATCTCATAAAAGGTATTCTGCTTCTTGTTATGTACTGCATGGTAATGTGGACTGATCTGTACATTTATGTTGTTTTGTGCCTGATAGAGTAACTTCTTTTAAAAACTGAGAAATATAAAGTTTTAGTTTTTATTAAACCTCTTATAAATCATAACCAGAATGCTGAACCTTATCCACCTCCTAACCAAGATCAATCAATTTTAGGTGTAGTTGTGGCATGAATGCAGTAAGATTACCCTATCTTTACACCCCCTTCGGCAGACAAACTATCCACAGATTTTTGCAATGATCTCTGTTTTCCAGATCAACAACCAAGTGCCAGGTTGATTTTATTCTTATCCACTTGATACTGGATATTCGTGGACTTCAAGTCATCTGCCACTGCCTTCATAATTTTAGTGCTCACAGATACAATAAAACTCACATATAAGTCATATCAGTTAGGGTTGTAATTTAATACGATTACCAGAGGTTTGAGTTACGGCAAACCATTTAATCAATAACCTACACTGCACATGCGTAATTTAATGCAGCTAGTAAGTGTGCATGTGGTAATTCGTCTTTGCAGCCAGTAGGTGTGCATACAGTGATGGGTTAAGACTATATTTTCCGTGATTCAATGTGCCTTCACCCGTCACTGCATGTGCACTTACCGGTAAATTTTGGAATTGCATTGAATCGTGGGAAATTAAGTCTTAACCCGTCACTGCAGGCCACCATGGATCAGGGTGTAATTTCCTGCGATTCAAGGTAGTAGGTACATTCTGGAGTAATGGAGGGTAGGGGAGTGGCGTTACGAGTTAGGAGCACTGTTCCCTCTAAGTTGGATGCATGCGGGGCTGCGCAGCAGCCTGTGGTGTGTCACGCATTTAATCATTCCGGTGCATTGCACAAGAAAGTGTCACATGCAAGTCATGGTCATTTGGGGGCTGTAGACTTGCTAGCCGATAACTGCTCAGACGAGGCCGTGAGTCACTGCAACACCACACCGTCATACCGATGTTTACGTGCAAGGTAACAGCATCAGCCAACAATGGAGCCAGCGCTAAGAAGAAATGCTGTCTCACATTCAAAGAACAGAGGCTAGATGAAATTGTAGAGGCGGAATCTCATGAATCAAGAAGCAAGATCCGTGTACAACTGAGGGAGATACTCCAATATAGTGCAGATGTGGGCTTGATCTGCAAAATGTGCGCTGGAACAAAAATATCTGGTGATTTCTCTCCTGACAAGAATTGGGAAGATGGATGGAAGTTAGACTATATGAAGAGGCATTTATCAAGCAAGTCACCTGAATCTGCTGTGGTTGTTCTTAGAAACAGAAATTCTTACCCACTGGGATTTGGCTTGTGGAATATGTTAACAGAAACTGCTGCTGACAGAGAGAATAGAATGGACCTGATGGAGAGACAGCGATCGAAGCCAGATGAAATAAAGATTTTCATAGACAATGTACTGCTTGGAGTTCAAATGAACAACTACATGCACTCTGTGCAACATATACATGACCACATGGCTAAATATCTCCAGGTACCAGCAAGCTGGAGTAGCAAAAATTATGCCTTTGAATTTTTGGAATCAATCAACAGTGTCGTCCATGCAGAAATTACGTCGGAGATTTGACAATCTTTATTTCATACAATAATTATTGATGAGAGCACGGATATTTCAGTCAGCAAGATGGTTATCGTTTATTTTAAGTTCAGAGAAGCGGCATTTGCAGTGCACAAAACAGTGTTCGGTGGAATTAAGTTATCTTCTTGATAACCTATTACAACAGCTATCAAAGACTACATTCTGAATCAGCTGGACATGATGAAAATGGTGATGTTCACTTCAGATGGTGCGTCGGTCATGCTGAGAATAAACAATGGTGTTGCCACACAGCTTAAGCAGTCCATTCCACATTTAGTAGAGCAACACTGTGACCAATCAAGAAGATTTAGGAATAGTTGATGCCTGGAACAAAGTACCAATGATAAAGGAAATAGAGACATTGCTGAAAATCATTTATACAGTCTTCTGTAGATCTTCAGTTCGAAATGGACAATTTGAGGAAATTGCAAATGTCGCAGAATGCAAAGCTGTGTCCTTTTGATCTCTAAAATGAAGTGAGGTGGCTATCGAGACATTTTGCAGTGGGTGCTCTGATGCGCAATTACAATGTTCTTCTCCAATACTTTGAGAATGAAAAAACAGAGAACAATGACACAGTTGCCAAGTACTGCCTGAAGAAGCTCTCAGACTCTACTTAAGTATCACCATAGAAGCATTGAATGATATTCTATGTGAGCTAGTAGAATTGTGCAATTGCTTTCAGAAGAGCTGTTTAATAACAATCAAAACTATACAGTTAGCGAGGGCCAGGATCCGCAGGATCAAAGGACAGTAATCTCGGTGAGACAGTCTTCTGGAGCAACACAGTGAAAAATCTAATTGCATCATGCACAAGAGATGAACCGTTCAAGAGAGATTCCATTCTGACATTCATATCCCTACTATGGGATCATCTGGAAAAAAGGTTGCCAGAAAATGACCTCAATGAATGGTCCGCTTTCGATTTTGCTTCACTTGCACCAGAATAAATCAGCTATGAATTTGGCATTGAGAATATTGAAAAGCTGGTTGACAAATGCAGACAAATCCTGATCCTTGGTCGAGTAAGGTCTTCTGGGCAAAACATCATGGTTGAGACGGAACTCATTGTGAGCCAATACAATGACTACAATTACTTAATTGCAGAGAAGATTGAAACAAAGTCATTGAAAACATTTCAGGACGTGGTGACTTTCAGTCTATAAAATGCAGAACAGTACAATGTGGTTTCATAACTGGTGGATATATGTGCAACATTTCAAGCTTCAAGTACTGATTGTGAGCATGACTTCAGCCTTATGAATAATATAAAAACGAAATCACGAAACGGATTGAAGGAAAATCACCTTGATATACTTATGCAGATCAAATCTCATCTGTCAAGTGGTAAAGTAAACCTGGACAAAATAAACACTGGAAGAGAGGGAGAGATAGAAGAGAAAAACATTTGAACCAGAGGCAGTCACCCTCTTCTTCTCCATCATCTGGCCTGTCATCTACAGTCTCCAGGTCTCAATCAGGATGTCCCCATTCCTCTGGTGGTAGTCTTTACTTCTGAAATTTCTATAACCAGTTTTGTTTAACTAAATAACTTATCCATTATTTTGTACATTTGTTGTGTTTATTCTATACCCTGAATAATGTTTTCTGAAAAGATGTTCTATTCAAAGTTTTGATCTTTTCTTACGGCGGCCACAAACCAAAATTCATTCCACTCATGGCCCAAAAAATTTAGAGGGAACATAGGTTAGCAGGTGATTAATGTGAGTAGTGCAATAAATCCAAGTGGTTTTCATAGGAAACTGAATTATAAAGATAATACTTATACGAGTTTTACTGTAAAATCATAATCCTTGCATTTGATATAGCATCTTTCACATCAAAAGAATATCTCAAAATGCTTTATATGACTTAATGTGGTGTGTAGTGACGGAGTATTTTGTAAGCAATTTTGTAGACAACAGCTTCGTTCAGCGATTTTTCTTTGTTCGGGAAAGAGTAACTGTTGTTTATCTCCTGGAGCAGACGCTCAACTGCCAATCCGATAGTTTTTTCCTTATCATTCAGGCAGTAGTGCTTCATTCCATTCAGATTTGCTAGGAGAGCATCAGGCCATTTATTTTTAAAAAACGGATGTTTCTTGACTCCAAGAAGGATAAATTTTATGTTATCCTCACAGAGGGAAAGTTATCTTTACTATCTACATTCTTAGATGTGTAGAGTTAGATATTTTGTGATTTTAACCATGCAAAGGGGGTTAAGGAATCACAGATTAACAGATTCTGGCACGTAATCCTCTATTTATTTTGTGAATGTACTTTGAAACAGGTTCTGGATTGTATCATGTGATGAAACCCATGGAGTAATAATCTCTTTCAATTAGATATCTTTGGTGTCATATTCTTAGGCACTGAATATATAGTATCACGAACACTCAACAACAACAACAGCAAAATTACATTTATAGAGCGCCTTTCACATCAGGAGGACGTCCAAAAGCGCTGAACAGTCAGGTGTTGGAGCCCGAGCATGGGGGAGGGGTGGTGTTGTGGTGAGGGAAGGCAGAGGTGGGAGGGAGACCAAAGGCACGGTTGAAGAGAAGGGCCTTGAGACCAGTCTTGAAGGAGGCAAGGGAGGAAGCGAGGCGAAGTGACCATGGAATGGAGTTCCAGAGTATGGGAGCAGAGAGGCTGAAAGCCCGGCCACCGATGGTAGGGAGGGTTGGGCGGGAGACATGGAGCAGGTCGGAGCCTAATGAACGGAGGGAGTGGGCAGGTTGGTAGGGATTCAGCAGGTCAGAGAGGAAGGAGGTGGCAAGCCCATGGATGGCCTTAAAGGTGAGGATGAGGATGCAAGTGGCCAAATGTACTTCTAAGGCTTCTTCCATATTGCTGTTAAGATAAGCTACCAAATTTGTATTAACATTTACAGAAATGTATTTGTGGAGTTGTATGTATGAGAGAGGAAATCAAATATCTAAAGTGCATGCCACTGTAAACTTTATAAAAAACAGAACAATTAAAGAATATTATCTTTGTACAATACAATGTATATTTATATAGCACCTTTCACATTGGGAGAATGTTCCAAAGCACATTCACAGTGCTGGATGGGCACCCCGACTGGGGGTGGGGAGAGGAAAGATGACTGAAAGTGGGGTCAAAAGGTACATTTTGAGACATGCAAGGAGAGGCAGGGAGTGAATTCCAAATCCTAATAGCATGGACAGAATGGCTGAAAGTCAGTCCTGCTGTTGTCAGGGCAGTTAGGGTGGGGAACATGAAGCAAGCCGATGCTCGCTGAGTGAAGCGAGTGGCCTGGTTGATAGGGTTGAAGGAGGTCACAGTGTTAGGGTGAGACGAGACCGTGGAGGGATTTAAAGGAGGGATCAAGGATCTGCTGGTGGATGGTGAGCCGATGGAGCTGAGTGGGCTGAGGGTGATAGGCTTACGGAGCCTAGTGAGGAAGAGGACAAAAAGGACAGAGTTCTGGATAGTCTGCAGCTTATGTAGGGACAAGCTGAGGAGTCCGGTGAGCAAAGCATTGACATCGTCAAGCTTGGATGTGATGAAGGCCTGGATGAGGGTTTTGATAGCCTTAGGGGCGAGGTGGTGGAGTAAATATATAATGTAATACAAGTCTGGGTACAGTGTTCATAACATAGAAAAACATTTAGGTTTCACATGAATCATCCTTAAAATATACATCAGTACCATAAAATCCCCTGTGTAAGTTTTATTTATTTTCTGCAGCGACTTCTGTTACAACCCCATCTTTGTTGTAATAAACTTTGAAACTTGATCTAGAAATTCAGGAAAAATCTGAATTGGCAAAAGCAACATGATTATTTCTGTCAGACAACTTGTAAGAAAACAAGAAAAGTGTAAAAATAGTTGTCAAATCTGGTGCAAGTGTGTCAGAAAGAAACAAACTCATAGAATGACTGTACTGTTTCCAATAAAACAAAGTTGAGGCACTTTTAACCGCAGGGGCAAAGAAGAGGGTTGTGTAACCTTTTTTTAAAAAATCTCATATTATTTTTGAGGCAAGTGCTAGACAGCTAGGATTGAAGTAAGGAGAAAATTAAAATCAGACAAATGTTTTAAGATGTTAAAACATCTTAAGATGTTTTAAGATGTTAAAACATTCTGAGATTTCAAAGATGTTTTAAGATGTTAAAACATTCTGAGATTTCAAAGAGCCCCAATTTCATGTTCCACAAATTGAAAAAACAGTGGAATGTTTGTACTTTTTATAAGCATATTTAATAGATGAAAACATAATTGTTTGAAAAATGTACGCAGAGGTTCAAAGATATTACTTTTCTCTCTAACATGCAAATGAACTACAAACCTGTTCTAATCAAACAGACAATGAATAAAAATACATCAGCAATTCTTTTCAATTAAAAAGTCAAATTGATTACTTAAGAATCCTATGAACTATGACATAGTGATGGTTCTTGGATAAATATTTGCTACAAAAACCTCTTACATGTAAAAATAAATAATAACTGGAATACAAATCTTACACATTAGCGTAGGAGCTCCCTAATAGCTTAGCAAGGGTACTGAGCCAGATGGGTTGTGGGTTTGATATCTGATCTACGCTGAATTAAGTCTTTTTTTATTGCCTTAAGGGAATCAGACATTTGCACAACTAGATCAGGACTAACATTTAGTAGTTACAGGGAGGGGAAAGCCTCCCCCCTGCATGGTTGAGCATCGTGGAGTCCTGTAGCTCAGTGGTTAGAGCACTTACTTTGCAAGTGAGAGACCTGAGTTCAATTCCAAGCAGGGCGAAACCTTGGGCAAGTTTCCTTACTCCACACACCTAATAATAATCCCTCCAAAACTAAAAACAATAATAAATTGGTCATTTTCAATCTACGACTGTTTGTGGGACATTGCTGTGCGCAATTGGCTGCCGCGTTCGCCCACACATATACAGTCAATTCACTTTACAGTGTGTTCTGTGAAGCGCTTTGGGACGTCCTCCCGACGTGAAAAGCGCTATATCAAATGCAAGGATTATTATTATTATTATTGAGCATCAATAATGGGACAACCTGAAGGACCAAAAAGAGAGTACTGGAAATTATAGCAGTTGTATGAAAGGACTGCTAATATAATTGAGGCTATCCTTGTGTTAAATGATGAGGTTGTTGCTTGAAGGGTAACATTGACTGGAGACCATACCCACTGTGACTTTCAGACAACGTAACTAGCTCTGAAAACATTCAAATATTTTGTCAATCTGATCCCCAAATAACCCTTTTCCTTAGAAAGTTATTTTATCTCATTTTTTCTGGCAGTTTTTCTACTCTCACCTCCACCTTTACTGGAGACATTTAGTTCCTTTTTCCTTATATTGTGTTTCATTCCATCTAGCAAATCTGTAAGAAGGATTTCAACTGCCTGTAGTTTTGTCTCTTGAATATTTTGAGTTACCTTAATATTGAATATGTCAATTGGTTTGATCCTTTACTCATGCCCTTAATCTGAAGAAAATACTAATACTAATAATCGTTGCTTTTGATATAGCACTTTTCACATCTTCTCGGTGTCTCAAAGCGCTTCACAGAATAGACTGTAAAGTGAATTGACCGTATATTTGTGGGCGAAAGATCACCGAGGGCTTCAAAATTCTCCTCTGAGAAGTATTATCTGATTCCCAAGTGTCTACTAGAATAGCTGTGGATCTGCCTTTAAGGTTATTTGTGGGTCAACTGACCAAATGAGTGAAGAGACGGCCTACTGCTGTGCTGTTAAGGCTTTGCTTTTTATCAGTAGACATTTACTGCAATCTGATTTATTTTGCCAACTTTCATTAATTCTATGAAGATTTTCAAACTGACTGTTTATTTGTTTGGATTTCAGTGCCATTTCTTTGGTCCTTAATCTTCCCTCCCTCCCTCGCAACTGAGCATACTTTTCCCCCACATGGCTGCACAAACAAGCACTACGTTTAGAGCGTTTTGAAGTGAGACCAGCAGACCCAGTTGATTTTGATTTCCGAACATTGCTCGGTTGCAAGCATCAAACTCAGCACAGACTGATATCCATATCAGGAGGCCTCCAGCTACCCATGTTTGGCTCATTTGTTCATATCAGTGTATAGTAAGTATAGCAATTTATATACCTGTAAATTATTTTAATATAAGTTTATTGAACCAACCTATTTTGAAGATTGAGAAATAATTTTACTGAATCCAATTCATTCAATAGGTGACTGAAACAGAAATGTGTAAATTCAATATACATGTTATTCCGTTATATAATGTATTTGTTTTTGTGGTATTTGTATGTAGATAAACCTAATAATCATTTTGATTTTAAATTTCTGGTCTGTGCCGTAATACCCACTTCACTAAAGGTTTGGTAGTAAAGCCTCTTCTCCAGTGCCTTTACACAGCACCTTTCACATGAGTGCTAGTGTCACAAGCACTCTATCTCAGGCGCTGTCAGCATCACCATCCATGCTTGCCCTGTCCACCTTGTTAAGCCAGTACGGAACCTTGGGGTCTTGTTTGACCCTCAACTATCCTTTCTACCCCACATCTGCGCCATGACCCACTCTGCCTTCCCCCACCTCCGCAACATCGCCCGGCTCCGAAACTGTCTGACACCACATGCCGACGAAACCCTCATACACGCTTTCATTACATCGAGGCTTGACTACGCAAACTCCCTACTTGTCGGCCTCCCCTACTCCTCCTTCCATAGGCAGCGGATCATCCAGAACTCTGCAGCCCATGTCCTCTCCCGCACCAGGCTCTGTAACACTGGCTTCCCATCATCGTAACCCCCATCCTTGCCCGACTCCACTGGCTTCCCATCATACAGAGGATACAGAGGATACAGTTCAAGATCCTGGTTCTCACCTTCAAAGCCCTCCATAGTCTTGCTCCCCCTATCTCTGCGACCTCCTAACTCCCTACCAACCTGCCCACTCCAGTCTGCTTCACAACCCCCGCCTCACCTGCCCCACCATTGGTGGGTGGGCCTTCAGCCTCTCTGATCCACTCTCTGGAACTCCACCCCGCAGTACCTTTGCCTTACCCTTCCCTGCCTCCTTCAAGACCTGTCTCAAGACCCTCCTCTTCATCCGTGCCTTTGATCGCCCTCCTTCCCCGATGCCTTCCACCCTCCCCAATCCCAACCCCCAGCTCGGGTCCGAAACACTGATTTTCCAGTGCCTTGGGATGTTGTTGTTTGGTAGCATGGTGTACTTCCAGTAGCATAGGGTGACTCTCTGCTTGTCGTCTTCCCAACTCTTCCCGCCACAAGTTGCAGATCATTCAGAACGCTGCAGCTCCGCACTAGGCTTTGTGACAGCATGAGCCCCATCTTCGCTCGGCTCTGCTGACTCCCCATCCCCCAGAGGCTAGAGTTCTAAATCCTCATCCTCATTTTCAAAGCCCTCCACCACCTTGCTCCTCCCTACCTCTGTGACCTGCTAACCTAACCCCATACTGACCTGTAAGCTTCCTCAACTCAGCAGGCTCTGATTTGCTCCATGTCCCCCGCCCACCAGCCCACCATCGGCAATCAGGCCTTCGGCCTCTCCGCCGTTACCCTTTGAAACTCCATCCCACAGACCTTTCACCTCGCTCCCACCCTTGCCTCCTTCAAGCCCTGTCTCAAGACCCTCCTCTTCGACTGCACCTTTGGCCACCTTCCCACCCCTACTCTTCCTGTCCTCCACCCCTTATGATCCCAACCCCCAGCTCAGGTCCAAATCCCTGACTATCCAGCACCTTGGGATGTCCTCCCGATATGAAAGGTGCTGAAGAATTGTAATTTGTTGTTGTTGTTGTATTAAATTGCAGGGCTTACAGGATCACCTGTGAAACTGTTGGAGGAGAATTATTTTTTAAAAAATGAAAATGTTACTTGACATCTTGTGATGCTAGTAAGTTCCAGATGCTAGTAACTGTTACTGTAAAAAGGCAACAAATTAATCACTTTTTTTATTTTATTGTCTCATAGGACCCATTTTAGGACCCATACTTTCCAGCCTAATGTCAATCATGAGACGTCAGTTTGAGCTGGACCGTCATTTTGGAACACTTGGTTTACATGATCGTTGATGGACAATCAGTCTGTCTGGTAGGAAAGTACGTCCACAGTTATCACAAGGTATCAATTGGGCCAAGGAACTTTGCCAGGCCGCCTCATTTAAAGCCTCTGGATCATATGAACCTGTACCTGAAAAGATGAAGGAAAAATATGTTTTCATTTTGAACAAACATAAATGTCTGCTTTGTGAAATATATTCAGGAAATATACAACTATTGGAGTGAATAGTTTAAACAAAGAATTTTAGAGCCCATCTGGTAAGTAATGTTAGACTAAATTCTTTTAACATGGCGTAGCTATTTATCTTATATTCCTATTGAAATATTGTAGTGCCAGTACACTGCTAAGACTTTTTGTAATATATTGCCTGACAACAGAAATACAGCATTTCATTGAATCAATCCCTGCAGCAGCTACAAGCAATGTTTGGCAACATCGTTGATTATTAAGTCAGACAAAATCTTTTTTTGGTTGATTTATCTTTCTTTTCTAACTGGTTTCAAGATATCCTCCTTTGATTTAACATTCTTTACAATTTCTTTTTTCATTAAATCTATTTGCGACTTGCTTTACGTCTTTCATTATCTTTCTTCTTTACTTTGTAATCCCTTTTTCTTTTGTCACTTATCCACATTTTTTTATCTTTTTTGACTTTCCATACAGTCTTTCCTTTATTGTTCTTTCAAACCTCTCCCGCATTCGCAAATGTGCCAAGATCTATTTCAGAAGATGATTTGTGGAAGTAGTGATCTTTGCTGAATGGAAACCTTGAGTGGAGACAACAGGTTGATTTTTATTTTCACTTAACATGGCTGCAATGCGTGGTGACATGTGTAGAAAGAACTCTTTGAAGTAAACTTAACTCAGACTAGATCTAGCAGCAGGCTAACAAGTATTAGCAGACTGAGGAGGGATCTGAGGACACATGACAGCAAGCTAAATCAAAACAGAAGAAAAACATTCCATTCTACTTGATTCATACATAGCATTAAGTGTACCTCAATACAAACTTTTTGACACCTTGATTGAATTTATCTTCAAATGAGCTCTGCTGCTTACTGTAAAGTATTTTTTCTGTTCTGAAAATTCACCCAGAGGATTTGTGTTCTATTATTTTTAAGAAGTCTTGTTGCTCTGTTATTTGTACATTTTACTGTAGAATGTGAGCTCTAATGGATCACTGCTGGATTATTCAGAATAAGCTGACTTGCTGGATCTGGTCTGCATCATTGTCTTATGTGCCAGCTGTTATGCATTATTCACCACAGCCAAGAATCTAGGATTGTGTTCACTCTCAACCATATTTTACACTGTCACTCTCTTTCTGCCCAACTGAAATTGGAGTGAATCAAAATGCCATAAAGGCAGGTTTATTGATTAGAGCAACAACTTATATTCATATAGTATCTCTCCATAAAAGGATATCTAAAAGGACTTGACAAAATGAGATGAAATAAAAAGAAGCAAATGTTGTTATGTAGGCAAATGTGATTGTTAATTTGTGCCAGCAAACCAACAATGAGTTGAGCAGCAAATACTATGCATTGTTGGGTGAATTTAGGTGAATGAGGGATACCATCCATGCCAACATAGAAACATTCCCCACTTTTCTTCGGCATACTGGAGGGGATTCTTTAACCTTAAGAAATGCTAGAATCACAGTTAATATTCCATGAGAACCTTATCTCAATTTCTGTTCCAGCACCTGTGGAATTAATAGAAGGATAAAAGTCAAAACTTCAATTGTGTGTCAAATATATATATTTCGATGTATCTAAAACACATTACATCAACCTGAAGTTCTTGTTACAAGGATTATTTGTTACTTGTTGGTAGAGTGAAGGAGAAGGAAGGGTACTGACAATTTTGACAGTACACCTTTCTGGAGTAACTACTAGAGCAGTCACAGCAGCGTTATAATTTATAGTTTGTTTTTAGAGGCGAGTTGTAACCTTGGCGACAAACCGTTAAACGTACAGTATTTACTTCATTGAACATAGATTAGATTTGTGCTAGAATATGTTTGTATTGGCTGCAATAAATCATCAGAGTTTATTTACAGCACGAAGGTTTCAGCTCGTATTTACTGAGTCTAAAGCTCCATTTGTTTGATATTAGTTTGTGAATAATTTTCTCCATCAAAACTGAACCATGTTCTGCATCAGGCGCAAACACAAGTTTGTGCTGCCTGTGATCTCAGCCTCCAAGCCTTCAGCATTTGTGATTCTAATCCTATGTCAATTGGAATTCTTTTCCATATAGTGACAGTTAAAACTTTACACCTACTAACTAACTACTTAAGTGGCAAATTCTGAAAAAGATGAATTTGATTCAATCTTAAATATCATCTTGGACTGATACAATTGTTACAGTGAGAGTCTATTAATACATAGTAAGGAGAAATGTGACACAATTCTTTCCACAAACAGTTATCCGACAAAAAAATGTAAGATTCAGGTACTGAAAGTTGGTCCAATGGTTATTGTGAAGAGAAATCACATCACACTGATTGATAGCCAATATCTAGGTTCCACAATCTCACATGGATGCATATATTTTGTGTCCATTTTGCCCACAAAATTTTGTGTCCATTTTGCCCACAAAATATGTAATCAATTCACTTTACAGTATATTCTGTGAAGCGCTTTGAGACATCTAGAAGCCATGAATAGCGCTATATCAAATGCAAGGATTATTATTATAATCTGCCTCTAATTCTTTGAAGGTCCAGAAGGATTCAAGGGTGGACCATTGGTAACATGAGGTATGCTTTAAATACCATGGCTAATAGCACCATTATGTTTTTGTCAAATAAATTCTGAAGTTGCACATAATCAATCACACGTGAACTCCACACTTGACATTGAAGATACCTTTTAAAGCAAATGAAGAAAAAGATTTGGTTGCTTGGATCCTGTAGTTGCTTTGCATAATTATTCCATAAGAGACAGTAAATTTGGGATAAAGTGCTTCCTGTTTCAAAACATAGTCAAAGTAAAACCATCCGCATTGCTATACTTGGAGGCAGAAAACTGGCTTCAGAATTAAGACTGAATTAAATTTAGGAAATTCTGTACAGAAATACTAAGAAAATAGTGCAAGTCAAAAACCAGGTGGAATTTCTCCCAAACAGCAACAGCCAGCTGAAGTTGCACGTGGAGATTTTGATGACAAATACTGTATAACACTGAAGAAATTCAGTAAAGTGTTGGCAGGCAAACATGACATGACCCTATAACATGTTTCTTTAATTGTTTTGACATAGTCGTCATTGTTGAACTTTGATAGACTGCCAGTGATAAATAGCAGTTTTTCAATTATCTGTAAAGAAATTAACATACATTAGTTGCACAATTGTTTCCTCCAAAAAAAATCAAAAATGAGTCCAATGCTGCTACATTGTGATTTAAAACTAATTTATTCTACACATTATGCAAGATGTACAGTAGTATTTTGCCTGCTCCCAGCTTGTGTTCCTTTACCAGATTGTTTCACTCTTGGAGTTTTTTTTTATTCCTTTCTGGAGTAACTATTAGAGCAGTCACAGCAGCAACAGGATCCCTTTCTGTGTGACTTTGTCTAAGAGAAAGGTCGAGGAATGCTCCTCGTATTGAGATACCATTAATAGCAGTCACTGTCGCTTCAGAGTTAGATGATGCATTGCCTCAGCTGGAGAACTGCCAAAGGCGTGGTTGAAGAGGAGGTATTAAGATATGCCTTGAAGGAGGCAAGAGAGGGAGCGAGGCGAACGGACAGTGGGATGGAGTTCCAAAGGATGGGGGCAGAGGCTGAAGGTGTGGTGGGCTGGGCGGGGGACGTGGAGCAGGCCACAGTCTGCTGTGTGGAGGGAGTGGACAGGTTGATGTGGGGTTAACAGGTCACAAAGGTAGGAAGGAGCAAGACCATGGAGGGCCTTGAAGGTGAGGACGAGGATTTTGAACTCTATCCTCTGGGGATAGGGAGCCGGGCGAGGTGGGGGTGATGGGTTCACAGAGACTGATGCGGGAGAGTTCACAAACTGGAGAGTTCTGGATGATCTGCAGCTTGTGGAGGGAAGAGTTGGGGAGGCTGACAAGCAGGGAGTTGGCATAGTTGAGCCTGGATGTGATAAATGCGTGGATGAGGATTTTGGTGGCCTGAGGGGTGAGGCAGTGGCGGAGCTGGGCAATGTTGCAGAGGTAGGGGAAAGTAGAGCTGGTCATAGAAGGGTAATCAACATTCAGTCCATGCTCCAAACAATACAAACTAGTTTATAATCCACACAATCGGTAACACTACAATAATCACAATTTGGGTCAGTGACTTCACTTAGCTCAGTACTGACCACTTCTTCCAAGCTCTTGTGTCAAAAAAGGGACACGGTCATATCGTCAGTTTTCCTTTTGCGAGTCTAATATTGTACACTAATATAAACTTTGTAAAAACAGACCCTTTGTAATTCCATTCACCATGATGTACTGCCTTGGATAACAATTCATTCTGTTTCAATGATGGATACATCAATTATGAAAGCTATGTGGTTTCATCTTAGGATTCGATACATGGTGTCTATTACTGAATTTAGGTTGCCAAGGCACAATCACAATTCCCTTCCATTCATCACTGAAATGTTCTTTAAAACCAGCAATTAAAGGGCTTACAGATGGTTCTCAATTATTGACTTCTCAGGACATCTCATTGTATGGACATACTTTTTGAAGTTCCATTCACCATAAAGTGTGAATGAGACTAATTTGGTTACATTATTTTGCTTTAATCAAAACCTAGTGTCAAATTTTCTATTCACTTTCTGAATGAAACAAGCTTATGCTTCAAAGAATGAATGTGTATTGATGGAATGAAACCTGTTTGGGAAGAGTTCTTAATTGTTAGGAGGGGACAAACTGCAGAAATATGCAACAACAGAGATGTAAACTGCAGGGAGAGAGAGAAACATAGAGAGAGAGAAAAACAGAGAGAAAATTCATCTTAAGAGGAAGCTTGTATTTCAAAGAGATCTAGACCATGACATTCTGAAAACACATTCAGGAAATCAGTGATCTTTTGTGTTAAGTTTTTTTCCATTTTTACCTTTTATTTAATCCTGAACATTTTGAGTCGTATATATTAAGCTATTTAGTCTTTATTAACTTATTTAACTCTTATAATTGGAAAATATTACTGCCTGGGAGATATTTTCACTTCAAAAGCAAAGGATTGCAAACCAAGTCCTGTGCTTTTCATTGTTGTGTTCAGGCAGTCTGAGTTTGTCTTTTGTACCTATGGAAAATCAATGTTTAGCTGCAAGGTTTAAAACATTAGACCAACTGTGGATGCAGTTGGAAGCAGTAGTCATACTCTAAAAATAAACAACTAAGGAGGGCATTTGATAAGATTAAATCAGAAACACACAATATTGTAATAAAGGGCAATAAGTAGTGCATTTTGATGTGTGGCAATTCTCAAAAGTAACGCCTCCTTTCTATTTTTTCAAAAAATATTAATTGTTAAGTTACAAAACCTAACACAGACACAAAAGAAGCTTTTTTAAATACACCACTGCACTTATTTTTCCACAAAGTCACCATCATGATTTACACACTAGTGTGGAACCAATGCTATCATGTTGTTGTGGTAAAATAATGTATCTTTTGTTATGGAGCCAATGATGAACTGCCTTCTTATAGCATTGTTGTTTTTGAAGTGTTGTCCACCTAGGCCATCCTTCAACAACAACAACAACAAAATTACACTTGTAAAGCGCCTTTCACGTCTGGAGGACGTCCCAAGGCGCTGGACAGACAGAGTTTCGAACCTGAACTGGAGGGGTGGAAGACAGGGAGAGAAGCAGGGAGGTTGAAAGCACAGTTGAAGAAGAGGGTCTTGAGATGCGTCTTGACGGAGACAAGGGAAGGAGTGATGCGGCGGGACTGTGGGATGGATTTCCAAAGGGTGGGGGCAGAGTGGCAGAAGGCCCGCCCGCCATTAGTGGGGCAAGCGAGGCAGGGGACGTGAATCAGGCTGAGCAGAGGGAGTGAGCAGGATGGTAGGAGGTTAGGAGTCACAGAGGTGGGGGGGGCTATGACCATGGAAAGCTTTGAAGGTGAGGACCAGGATCTTGAACTGTATCCTCTGTGTGATGGGAAGCCAGTGGAGTCGGGCGAGGATAGGGTGATAGAGTCACAGAGCCTGGTGTGGGAGAGGATACAGGCTGCAGAGTTCTGGATGATCTGCAGCCTATGGAGAGAGGAGTTGGGGAGGTCGACAAGCAATCAGTTTACAAAGTCAAACCTCAATGTAATGAAGGCGTGTCTGAGACAGCGTTGGAGATGGGCGATGTTGCGGAGGTGGGGGAAAGCAGAGGGGGTCATGGCGCAGATGTAGGGTATAAAGGATAGTTGAGGGTCAAACAAGATGCCAAGGTTCTGGACTGGCTTAGCAAGGTGAAGTGTGCAACCATGGATGGTGATGCTGTCAGCGCCTGAGGTGAGGAGGCGCTGATAGGAGCCAATCAAGAGAGTCTCGGTCTTGTTGATGTTCAACTGAAGAAAGTTAGCTCTCATCCAGGACTTGATGTCTGACAGACATTTTGTCAGGACAGCAGTAGTCCTGGAGTCAAGGGTGGAAGTAGAGAGGTATAGTTGGGTGTCATCTGAATTCATGTATGTTCAGCAACAACAACAACTTGCACTTATTTAGTGCCTTCCATGCAGGGTAGCATCTCAGAGCACTTAACACTGGTGGAGCCTGACTCCGATGGGGTGGGAGGAAGTAGCCATAAGCATGGTTGAAAGGGAAGGTCTTCAGGGGGACTTGAAAAAGGGGAGAGTGGCAAGGCAGGAGGATTGAGCGAGAGATTGAAGGAGCATTGAAGAGATGAAAGTCTTTGGGGCCAAGACTGGGCTGTATGGAGGGTGAAGCAGCAACAACAACGACAACAACTTGGATTTATATAGCGCCCTCCACATCGGACGGCGTCTTAGAGTGCTTCACGCTCTGTGCAAAGCACAATGCATCCAATTCATCCAATGGCTTCTGATGTTCTGAGGCTCATGGAAAGTCATGTGCAAAGTTTCATATTGTCGTAGTGTAGAAGCGCTTTTGGGTTCTCCTTTTACGGTTTTCAGCTTCTTCTTCATTATCAGCTGTTGCTGTTCGCCCACTGCTAGACTTACAGTGAAGTTCAGTTTCTCCACTTTTCACATGATTTCCCCAATGACTTACAGTACTCACAACAACACATAAGTGTCCATACACTTTTATCATATGATAATGAATCTCAATCAGTAAAATTCCCTCAGCTGTGAGAAATTAAATTTCTGCTCTCTGCTTAACACATATATCATTGCTAAGTGCCATTTTTAACTGCTGTCATGTGCTTCTATCTCATAAGAAGTAAACAAACTTTCACAGAAATAGCCGGATATATAAAATAATAATAATAATCCTTACATTTGATATAGCACCTTATCACATTGTTGAAATGTCTCAAAGTGCTGCACAGAATATTCTGTAAAGTGTAGTGACTGTGTTTTGAGGGCGAAATGCGGCAGCCAATTGTGCACAGCAGTGTGCCACAAACAGTTGTGGATTGAGTGATCAAATTATTATTTAATTTTTGAAGGGATTATTACCCCTGAAAGCGATCCGACAATCGACTAACAAGCAGGTTCCTACTTACTGCTAGGTAAACAGAGGCATGTGGAGTAAGGAAAAGCGTGTGGAGCAAAGAAAGTAAGGTTTCGCCCCGAATCGAACATGGGTCCTCTTGCTTGCAGGGGAGCGCTCTGACCAATACATTATGGGACTCCACAAGAGTACCTTGTGTACGTTTTTCATAACTGTACCTCTTCCAGTTCTTCACAAAATAAATTGGAGGCATTACTTTTGGGGTGTCCCCCTTATATGTACACATCTTGTTTACGCTATTAAGTCATCTGCATCTCCTTGAAAACTGATCGGGTCAACGTAGCTAAATTCAATTGAAAGAGTCTTGAACATTTAAGTTATACATTGTAACCGATAGCCTTAGGCAATAGTATCAATTGTGGCAGATATATTTTCACTCTTCAAATCATATTATTTTTTTCCTCACCTCCTTAAAGGATTAATTCTCTCTCTCTCTCACAACGGGAAAGGAGGCTGGGGAATGTAGCAAGGTGTGAGTAGCATTGTCATGGCCTTATCGCCTTAGTTGCTTCCTCTTTGCTTGCCAATCTATCAATTTATCTATTCAGCACTCGCCTTGCAAGTGAGAGGACCTGAGTTTGATTCCTCGGCAGGGCGAAACACAGGGCAAGTTTCCTTACTCCAGACGCTTCTGTTTGTTTACCTAGCAGTATGTAGGAACCCGGTTGTTAGTCGAGTGGCATATGGTGTTTCCGGGGGTAAAAATGCCTTAAAAAAAATAATAATTTGGTCACTCAATCCACAACTGTTTGTGGGACACTGCTATGTACTGCTGCAATCAATATACAATCAATTCACTTTACAGTGTATTCTGTGAAGCACTTTGAGATGTTTCGAAGGCGTTATGTAAAACGCGGGGATTATTATTATTATTAATTGCACTATAACTTTGTCCCAATCTCTTTTTCTACTCTAGCTTCTCTGACATTCAACCAGTACTTCCTTTTATTTCTCATCATAACCTCATTTACCAATGCCTGCTGGGCCACAACAGAATACTAAACTTTCCTCAGATTACTTTTTCTTAATCTTGCTCTTCTGTTTCTACCACATAATTCTTCAGTTCTTGGTGTGACATGTACTGAAGTTTTTCATCTTGTTGAGACACTTATCAGGTTGCGATCCTTTGGCTCCTCTTTTACAGCTGTATCATGAAGTAGTGAGGCATACTTAGCATTAAGGAACAACGCTGCCCTTCTCAGAAGGTGGTGTTCAATTATTATAGCAATTAAGCCACATTCTCTTTAATGTACCATGCTAAATGTCAGGGGAAATGTGCACCTTGGGTTTCAAATGCAGACAGCAAGAGAATGCAGATCAAAATCTTTCTGACATGTTACAGCTCACTGATTCTATTCCCAATGGGCACCAGACTATTTTGCTGTGTAAATACAACAACAGATTGGAGCCGAAGAAAATCTTCCCAAGTAATAAAAACTTAATTGCTGCTCAGTTTCAGAGTTCACTCTTTACAATGCTAGAGAGATGTGGGAAGCTTGCCAGTAATAACCCACAAGAGTTGCAAGTACTTAATCAAGATCTGAATGTTTATTATGTCAAGTGTGTATCAGCAATCTGTATAATTTTAGAAATTCTGCACTCAACCTTCATTCACTAGTTTTGCTGCCTGTGGAACTTTGTCCCTTTTATTATACAGTAATTCAAATGCAACACTACTTTGCACCCAACACTCGTTGAACTGCAATTCCTATTATTTGTATTAAAATGGAAAGAAGTCAGTCTTGTGGATACATTAATGGCAAATAGTTGAAATTGGGAAGATTACCACATTGGGGCTGAAAATGTCTTATCAGGAAAATCATAGAATAAATGGAGCCTTTCATCCAATAAAGTGCTCCCATATGTGAAGTGAATCTTGAACTTAGCTTATGTCTTTCATGTAGGATGAAGCACTTCATAAAGATCAAGTATTTCACATTGACTCCCCATAAGAACTCAACTCCAACTTAAGTTCACTAAAAGCTAAATATTTGCAAGTTCACATACTGTATATGGTTCCTGGAAGAGAATATCTTTATGTCCTGAGGTGTTTTTTCTAGTCCATGACATCATTTATGCTAGCATTTCTCCAAAGTTACCATTTCAAAGTTATATGAACTGTAAACACAGACCAGATTTTTAAAAAAAAACTTAATCTTGAAATGAACACAATGTACAGTATTAATAAGCACCTCCACAGGCACCTCTGTTGAAAATATATTTGAGGTGTTTTCTTTCCATTCTTTCCATGAAAAAAAGGTTTGTCTACCCTCCTTAATGATACAAGTTCCCCATATCTTGTATTATTACCTAACCTATAAGCAACTGACACAAATCCATTACTAGGGAATGTGCGAGAATAGCAAAATACATTATCCTTCGATTTTCCCTTCCTTATAATATTTAATTGTCAAACCTCCATTTAGTATCAGCCATTTGGTAGTTCCTGTATAATTTAAATGAATATGATTTTTTTTAAACCATTAACTTTAGTTCCGATTTAAGGATGCATCTTGTTGAATTGAATGTTTTACCAATTAATTCAAATAGCACCCCCAACACACATGCACACCTTTTAAAAAATACAATAAAACAATTTAAGATTATGAGCTCAGATTTCCACCTACCTGTTAAAGACATGACTGCAACTTTCTTGGGTTCAGGCCTCTGTAAATGCTTTGGAAGCTTATCATTCTCAATGTGCCATTTTTTCAAACACTGGGGTTCATGGATACTTATAGATGTAGTTCCAAACTCTCGGCCGCAAATGTAACAGATAATTGTTGTTGGGCGTCTCGCTATTCGTGGCTGGAGACAATATCACTTAATTTTAGGCCTGAAAACTGGTGTGACAAGTCAATAATAATAATAGAATATAGAACTTTCAAAGCTTAATATTTGTGATATGGGACCAGCAAAATAATATAAATTTTGATTCTCCACAAAGTTGAATAAGAGAAATACAATTGCAAAAAACGAGTAAACATGGAACAAAATTTTGATCTGATCTTCACAATGGTTTTTAACAATAATACAAATATTAATTATTAATCCTACAAATTTGAAGTTTATTTCATTCAGCAGCCCAGAGAAATACACTTCACCAAATGAATAAAAAAACATGATTTTCATCCTCTTTTGCTGTTTGTGCTTCGGTGCCACCCACAATATTTATTTTTCCATAGCAACTGAGAGGAATGGTTACATGTGGCAGTAGCGCCTCATCTCTCCAATTGAATATAAACAAAATAAAAATTGGGCGGTGGGAGGATTTGGTACCTGATAAGGTTATTGTCCCCTATTAGATAATGGCAAACAATCCATTCCTTACTACCTAGTCCTTACACTGATTGATTTATGTTTAGCTGTCAACCATAGCAACAGAAGCATAAAATAATACTATGGCTACAATCTCTTGACCTTAAGTGTGTGGCTCAGCTGAATACATCACATGGAGTACCTCTTGTTTTGCTGCCTAAAAAGGGCTGTTTTCCTGTCTTAGCTTCATGACTCTAAAATCTTGCACTGCTATTAATAGGGGTATTTTATATATTGCTTCTTATATTTAGCATTATGCACTGTGGAAAGAATAATACCATACCACTATACAGTGAAACAAAACTCATCCCTGGGTGGAAGAATAGTTGAGACCATTAGTTTAGAATTTTGTGTATGGTTTCTCATACTGCGGCTAAAACTGCAAATGCTTCTGATGATACAGAGATGCCCCACGGTTTGAATATAATGCATCTATAAAAACAAATCTCTGTGAGAATTTTGAGTGCCAATTAGAGACAGCCTATACAACAGAATTCATAACCATTTTATAAATGCTAAGTAAGTGGTTGTCTATCAGCTTTAAAATGCCCATTGTATTGACCCAGGAAATTATCTATGCTACTTAAAGCCTTTTTATTTACAAAGAAATGAACTACCATTGAGGGCAAAAAGAGAAAACCATTAACCTGAGGTTTACAGCAATGATATAGAGTGTTACAAGTCATGAAGCCAGAGTCAATAGTTCGCCAATAACAGACTGAATAAACCAGCATTCAGTATATGTTTTATTATACCCTTGAGTGTGCTAAATTTATTCAGAAAGTTAAATCTGATTTTGTCTGTTAGGGCTTTCCTTTTGTGATTTCAGTTGGTGAAAAGTTAAAATCTAAACATTAATGAAAGAAAATTATTTTCTGACTTGTGTCAGATTTTCTACTACAGCCTTTTCTGAAGTGAAGGACCCAAAACTGACCCCAATACTCTAGTTGCGGCCTAACCAATGATAATTTAAAAATCAGTGAAACAGAATAAATTTCAGCTTTTAACTTCCTCTTTAGTGTCATTTATAAAATAGTTGTATATAAAGTGGTACGGCACTTGAAATTGTGGCGTGAATGCTTTTAATTGACAACTCTGTTTCTCAGTTATTTACTTATGTTAAAGCACTAGTGAGACATAGAGGCTGATACAATGATGTTAACAGTGCATACTGTGTTAAATTATGAGAGTATAACATCATAAACCATGCTGGGTTTTACACACAGGGGCATGGACAACAAAGGTAAAGCAGTAACGCTATGTTTGTACAAATCATTGGTTAGACCACAACTGGAGTATTGCATCCAGTTTGGGGCCCATCACTTCAGAAAAGGCTGTAGAGGGGTGCAGAGGAGGCTTATGAGAATGATTCTGGAGATAAAGGGCTACAGTTATGAGGATCAAATGGAGAAGCTGGATCTGTTTTCATTGGAGCTGGTGAGGTTGAGTTGGGACCTGCTTGAGGTGTACAAAATTATGACAGGGTAAATAAGGGGAAAGTTATTTCCATTCATAGGGGAGCCATTGATGAGGGGACACAGTTACAAGATAGCCACAAGTGAAAGGAGAACTTGGAAGGAATTTTTTCACCCAGATAGCTGTTGGGATGTGGAATGCCATGCCGAGTAGCGGTGAATGCCAGAGTCCACTGTAGCTTTTGAGAGGGAAATAGACAGGAATATGAAAGAGAGGAGTTTGAAGGGATATGGCAAGAAATCAGGCAGTGGGCTTGAAGTGATATTCTTGCTCTGTGAGCTGGTGAGGTCTTGAATACACAACTATTGTTTGCTCTGAATTGAAGTAAAGTTTTGGTGTTTAATAGGTTTGCTTTTGTATTGCCCTAGACGTAAGCAGCCTTTATCCAGTTTTACTGATTATATCTCTTGTCACTTGTCAACCAACTCAACTTTCACTTCCATTACTGACTTGAGCATTTGATATTGATTTTACTTCTATAAATGTAGCAATTAAGGATGTGGAAACGTTTCACTTTAATATAAGCTATCTATTACAAACACCATTAAAGCACTTACTGAACTGTAATTCGAACTTGACTGAGGTGATGTTGATTGTGAAGATGACATGCTTCCATCTTTTGGTTTGCAGCTTTTCTGATGTACAATGAGGCGATCGGGTAGAAATGTTCGACCACAGTTTTCACAGGGTACATACTGGGCAGTTACACTTTCCCAAGCTGCTTCATTTAAAGCTTGAACGTCAGTTGAACCACCAGCTTTCAAAGCCTGTGGCTTTATCGGTTCAGGTCTTCTTTGGTGTTTTGGTAGTTTATCATTCTCAATATGCCATTTCTTCAGGCACTGGGGTTCATGGAAATCAATTGACTTTGATCCAAACTCTCTCCCACAGATATAGCACACTCTGAAGTTCTTTGGCATTGCTGTTTATCCCCCCAAATTATTTCACTTCAGAACTACTGAACTATTGTTTGAAGGAAGATTTCTTCCCCATGGTACAATTGTTCTTTTAAATCAAAAATTAAAGAATTTGAAGCTTTAAAGGAGGATATTTTTGAGAAAGAAACAATCTGTGGAACTGAAATAAAGTTGTATCATTGAGAATTAATCATTTATGCAATTACTACATATCTATAATATATAATCACCACCACCTGCTCCGTCAACCCCACCCCTATTATATTACCACCACTATAACCCACATGAAGCCTACCATCTGCTCCCTCAACCCCATCCCTATCCCTCTCCTTATCTCCCAGTTCCATCTCCTCACCTCTTTACTCTCAGACCTCCTCAACCTCTCCTTGTCAACTGGCACTGTTCCCAGCCCCCTAAAAACAGCTGTCATCACCCCAATCCTAAAAAAAACCTTCCCTGGACCCACCCCTACTCACTAACTACCGCCCCATCTCCAACCTCCGTTTTTTTTCCCCAAGGTCCTTGAAAGATTTGTTGCTTCTCAGCTTCGCTCCTTCTTCTGCTGCCACACCCTTTACAAACCCCGCCAATTGGGTTTCCGTGCAACCCCCAGCACGGAAACAGCCCTGGTCAAGGTGACAAATGACATTCTGTCCCTCTGTGACCAGGGCTCCCTTTGTCTCCTCGTCCTTCTCAACCTCTCTGCCCCCTTCGACACTGTGGACCACTCTATCCTCCTCCACTGCCTCTCCTCTTACCTCAACCTTCAAGATTCTGTCCTTTTTGACTTCAAGATCCTCACGCACATGTTCAAATCCATTCACTCCCTGGCACCTCCCTACCTCTCCGACCTCCTCACTCCACAATCCACCAGCCAGCGCCTCCACTCAACTGCACTGGCCTCCTGCTCATCCCTTGCAACTTATGCCCCACCATTGGAAGTTGTGCTTTCAGCCACTGCGCCCCAAAACTCTGGAACACTCTCCCTCAATCCCTCCGCCTTGTCCCATCTCTCCCCTCTTTCAAGCCCCCTGAAAACTTTCCTCTTTGACTGTGCTTATGGCTACCTCCCACCGCCCACCTTTCAGAGTCAGGCTCCACCACAGTTAAGTGCTCTGAGACACTACCCTGCATGGAGGGCGCTATATAAGTGCAAGTTGTTGTTGTTTGTTGCTGTACTAAACAGAGCCAGAAATGCTTCTAACTCAGACAGTCTGACATGTATACTCACAGTGTATTATATGTGTTAGCTTGGCTCAGTGGTTGCACTCTCACATCTGAGTCAGAAGGTTTTGGGTTCAAGTGCCACATTGGGACTTAAAATCACATAGTCTAAGATAAAATTTCAATGCGGTGCTGGCAAACTGAGGTCTCATCTGCCTTTTCAGATGATGTTGAAGATCCCATGGCATTAGTTGAAAAGAGAAGGGAGTTTCTCCTGGTATCCTGGCCAACAATCCCCCAAATAAAATTGATCATTCACTTCATGTTTGTGGGACATTCCTGCGTACAAATTGGTTGTCATGTTTTCCCATAAATACAGTCACTCTACTTAACAGTAACCCCTGTGATCCACTTTGAGACATCCTCCTGACGTGAAAGGCGCTATACCAAAGGATTAATACTATATTTTAAAACTGTAGAAAAAGAAATGGAAATATAACTATATTTCAATAGATATACATCTTTAATTAATGCAGTTTGTGCATATTTAGCCATGTGATCTGCAAATAATAAGGTGTTTTTACCTGATTTAGTTTAATTCTAGTGTTTTAAAAAACGGTATAACCCGAAACTATTTGGAAGTTTGGAAGGTATAAACCGGCAACTTGAATGCTTGGCTTTACGTGTGTACATATTTTACTCACCTTAGAGAATTCCATCTTCATGTCATCCCCTCAGGTCCCCCACAGCCACAGTGCCCACAGCGCTGAGCTGCGCTGAGGCTGGTGCCTCCTGCTCTGGACAAGCGATAGTGTTCCACCTCAGCCATGGCAACGGCCTGCGTCACCCAGCAACGTGACAACAAAGCGCACGTCAATCATCCACCTGACAGCGCTCTGGGGGGGTTGTAGGAGCGACTGAGTCAAGGCTGAGGTCTCCACTTATACCTGGTGCAAATTCCATTCCTTTCACAAAACTGGCAATGCTTGTTTGTCTCCTTTACGCTTGTTGTCTGGTCCTTGACCAAGTCCGCTTTCTTCCAGCTCCACTATATTGCCTCTCTCCATTCCTACCTCACCCCCACTGCAGACAACAATGCATCCATGGCTTTGGCACCTGCAGATATGATTTGTCCAATGCCTCCTTGCTTGGATAGGTGTTGATTCAATCTGTCCAAAAGAGTTATGTTCTCCCTTTACAGCCTGCAAATGCACAGGTTATACACTAAGAAATACTACAAAAACTCGAGGTTTATACACGGGTGTCATCCTGGCTCAGTTAGGAGCGCTCTCCTCTCTGAGTCAGGACTTTGAACTCACAACCTAGGCTGACACTCAAGTACAGTGCTGTACAGGGGTTGTGTGGCAGTTTTAGAGGTGCCGCCCTTCAGATCTGCCTGTTCAGTTGGAAGCTAAAAATCCCTTGGCACAATTCGAAAGCGAAGGGAGTTTTTCCTGGCATCTTGGTCAACAACCTCCCAGATAATATTGGTAATTTTACTCAAGGTCACATCTGTCTGTTCAGGTGAACATTGAAGATCGGGTGGGCCAGAGGGGAAAAAAAAAATTATCCATTCATTTTATGGCAGTTTGTGGGACATTGCTGTGCGCAAATTAACTGCCACATTTGCCTACCAAATTCACATTCGCTAGACTTCACAATAAAATCCTGTGAAGCGCTTTGAGGCATCATCCGATCTGAAAAGCACTATACCAAATGCAAGGTTTTTTTATTGTATCTGATTATTACAGGTGTGAAAATTAAAATGATGCACTTAACAAAAGCAGAGCAAAGTAGCAGTGTCATGAGTGTGATCCATGCTGTGCTGTCTGTGTAAACCGGCTCAGGCTACACAGAATAAAATCTTCGTGGATCACGTCAGAATAGCCACAAAAGCCTGTGCAGTATAAACAGACACTTTGGCGGAATAGACTTTCACTGAAAATTTCCACCACATTGATTCAGTTAGTTGTTCTACATGAAGTAGCAACAGCGTAACTCAGTGGTCAGTATGTGTACTGAGAGCTGAAGTGCTTGAAAAATCTGTGCAGTGAATTTGTGTTTGTTTTTTTAAAACTGATCACCTTCATCAAATCTTTCTGCCTTATTATATAAGGCAAATTCTTATTGTGTTGTAATGTAGTTATTAAAACATTTTTGTTTTTATTCAAATTGTTTATTTCCCTGTATTTAGAATTAGTTGAGGAAGCTCAGAATTGTCGTAAAATAACCTCAGTTGGACTCTTAATGACTGGTAGCTTTCAGCTCAATAACAACTTCAGCAACAATCCTGCATTCTTTTACAAAGCTGGATTAGCATATATCTAATAACCAGTGGGATAGAGGGATTCTAACATGTTTGTTTACTATCAGAAAGCAAATTTAAGATGTTAAATGATCACCATTCTCACCTTATCTTTGTCTTAAATTATCCTAAATCTTTCTGCTTTTATTGCATTATATAAGTCTATCTCCACACTTTGGAACCAATAGAGTTTTGCAATATATATGCAAAGATCTTAATTCAGTTCTAATTCTGCTTTAAAATTGAAAAATAATTCCTTGTAAATCATGTGATTGTGTTATTTTGCATCACTTACTTCATTAATAGCTACTCAGAGGTTTAAAACAATGTCATTTTAACTCTTATTTTATCTTTACATACTACTGTTTTCATTTCTGGTGACTACAGCATATACTATAAACAGTGCTTATAGTTTGGTGTGACCATAAGGTTGTAGTCAAGTCCAGGATGAGCCTTAACTTTTATCAACTGAGTTCTGACAAAACTGAAGTCATCCTGTTTGGCTCTTCCTCGACCCTACTCACCCATGTTTCTGACTATCATATAATAATAATCCTTGCATTTGTTATAACGCCTTATCACATCTTCGAGTCACCTCAAAGCGCTTCACAGAATATAATGGAAAATTAATTGACTGTATATTTTGTGAGCAAAACGCAGCAGCCAGTTGCGCACAGCAGTGTCCCACAGATAATCATGAATTCAGTGACCAAATTATTATTAACCTACGAGGCAACCCACTTCAGATCATGGACCTAATGTGCAATTTTTGTCCACCCTCATGTCTCCTTTAATAATAATAATCCTTGCATTTGATATAGCGCTTTTCACGTCGGGAGGACATCCCAAAGCGCTTCACAGAATAGACTGTAAAGTGAATTGACTGTATATTTGTGGGCGAATGCGGCAGCCAATTGCACACAGCAATGTCCCACAAACAGTCGTAGATTGAAAATGACCAATTTATTTTTTTATTTAATTTATTATTGTTTAAACTTGTCATATGGTCCTTGACCAAGTCTGCCTTCTTCCAACTCCACAATATTGCCTCTCTCCATTCCGACCTCACTCCCACTGCAGACAAAATAGCATCCATGGCACCTTCAGATATGATTTGTCCAATGCCTATTTGCTGGCCTTCCCAGCTCAACCCTTTCCAAGCTCCAGATTATACAGAGCTCCACAGCTCTATCTCATGCCAGCTACGATGAACTCATCATTCCCATTCTTCTGGCTTCCCTGTTTCTCAGAAGATTGACTTTAAGAAGCTTATTATGACCTTCAACGTCTTCCAAACTCTTGTCCTGTCTCTACTCCTATGAACTCCTCCCCCCTCCACTCCCCCCCCCCACCCCATCTCTTACCCTACTCTGGATCCCATTTCACCTTTGTGAAACTTCCACCTTAGAAGCATTTCCCTACATGAAAGGTGCTATATAAGTATAAAGTGTAATTTAATTTCTGAATTCAAATTAATAATTGCAGAACATGAACTTCATTCATATGGTTATCAGGTCACCAAAATTACTAGAAAAAGCCTCAACCTTATTAGTATACTCAGAATTAATAATTTAGAATGCTAAAAAAAATTCTACCTGGGTCAAGATTTAATCCATTCATGTAATAATTCAGAGCATGTGTAATTTGGCGAATTCTTAACTGAAGCCATAATTTGAAGCCATTTTTTCCAAGTTCTTTTAAGAGTTACAAAAAACTGACTTCAAAGTTAAGATTCAGTTCAACAATTGGCCAAATTCTAGATGCTCCAGAATGCTAAAATATTAACAGAGTAAATCTATAATAATAATCCTTGCATTTGATATAGCATTTTTCACGTCGTCTAGATGTCTCAAAGCGCTTCACAGAATATACCTAAAGTGAATTGACTGTATATTTGTGGGCGAAACGCGGCAGTCAATTGCACACAGCAGTGTCCCACAAACAGTCGTGGATTGAAGTGACCAATTTAGTTATTTTTTCTTGAGGTCTGATAAATGGTTTGATTCAAGAATCAAGAGTGCTACCAGCTAGCCATTGTAACTTGAGCATGCCCAAACATTTCACATAAGTCATCATGGCCAAAACAAAAACACTTGCATAATTTTTCCCCTGAAACACCAATGGTCTATCTTGATAGTTCCCCTTTCAGCTTCTGCTACAGACACCTAATTACCAAATAAATAAAATTTACTGTTACTGCATAGATTATCATTAAAAAAAATCTAGACCTAGGTGGAATTTCTCCCCGTATGTAGTTACCACATAAAAACAATTTACAATAAATGTTGGGTTTCAAATCAAAAAGAAATGAATTGTTGTAGAACTATTTCCCTGCAGGTGGCCTGACAGCCTCAAATGATGTATAGTTGTATTTATATTCTTGTTCAATTGAAAGGCATGCAAAGGATACTTGATGGTATAAGATAGTGATTAGGGAATCTGAAAGGCAATTTAGGAGGAACAACTTCACGCAGAAGGTAGTGAGATTATGGAATTCACTACCTGAAGCGGTGGTTGAATCAGATAGTGATTCATTCAAGAGGAAGCTGGACCTTCACATGAAGGGAAGGGAATGAAAGAGTATGAAAGGGAATAAGGAACGAGTGAAGACTTCTATGGAGTATAAACACCAACATGGTTGGGCCGAGTGGCCTATTTCTGTGCTGTACATTCTTTGTAAATCTTTGTAAAATGAGACTAAGCCATTATTGGGTTGGAAGCAGTGCCAAAGCCTTCCAGCCCAGTTATTGCAGGATGCAAGCGTTCACTACATTTTACTATATATATTCTGTGAAGCACTTTGTAATGTCTCAACAATGTGATAAGCCGCTATATCAAATGCAAGGATTATAAGAATTATTTAACCACTGATACTTTTCGTTCTGTATGGATTACTGGATCAGCTTTGAGTAAAACAAAAGTAGTTTATTAAGAGGTATTCATAAGCAGTCAATGGTCTGCATACCAGGCTGGAATCTCACCCAATAAAACACACTGGGGTTGTTCTTGTTCAGTAGGCTCCACTGGGCATTCAGTTGAACAAGACTTAAATCAAATAATTAAAATCAATAAAGACTGCATAACAATAACATCTTTTACTACCTAGAGAGAGAGAGCTATGTGTCTGTAAACAAATAAAGGGTGAGTTATTGGTTACATGCATACTATCCATCAGGCAGCAGGCGCTAGTTTTCTCATGATAATCTTTAGGGGAAATTACAGATTAGTCATGGTAAAAATGTTAGAAGTTATGGATGTGATTCTACTGGGATTTTTGTAACTTTTGAAAATATACAATACAAGAAATTCAATCCTTCGAATTTTTTTCTATCAAATTGTGAAATATTGTAGTAATTAAGGTGATTGTTACAATGAAGTCTCTCTATTTCCTGTCAGCTCTCACTGGGAGCAGGGATTCTTCCCACTCCTGCAATCTAACGCCTCACAGGTAAGGTTATAGCTGGACAAGCGGTAGGATGATTGTCCAACAGTGGCAACCTATGCGGTTTTAGTTGATTAAACTCCACCATACTCTGGTGTCTGGGCTTTTGTCAACCTACACATTATACTCTCCAAAATTCAGTCAGCAAGGTTCCTCCAGGGAGAGAACAAACATTCCACGCTAGAGAGAACTTTCCATCTTTAGGTGGCATATATTTGTAGAATTCTCATCCTGGTATGGATATTCAAGCTTGGTGATGCATCTCCACATGTGTTCAGTTACCCAGCTGATCCAAACAAAAAGCTCTCAGTTATACTCAGTTAATCTCCTGTTACATTGTCAGCTCCTCTACTTAGCGAGTGGCAGCTACACATCTTCCACTCACCTCCATTGAATTCTCTCTACCTCCTGTCAGCTCTCACTGGGAGTAGGGATTCTTCCCACTCGTCTCTGGTAATCCTGCAATCTAATACTTCAGGGATAAGGTTATAGGTGGGCAAGCGGCTGGAAGATTGTCTAACAGTGGCAACCTATACGGTTTTAGTTTGTTGCTTACCTTGCTGTTTCCTCATTCATTCACCCAGTCTCGGATCCAATCTTGCACTTAGCTGTCGTCTCCGCTCCGCCACTCAAACTCTGTTCTCCTACCTTACCCATCAGCTCTGCTCCAATCTTAAAATAACCCTTTTCCCCTCAACCTCCCTGGGCTCTCCCTCAGACTCACCAATCGAGTGCACAATCTAGATATCCAGATCAATTCCCAGCTGTCGTTCCTCCCCCACATCCAGTCCCTGACCAGGACCGTCTTCCTCCACCTCTGCTACATTGCCCGCCTCCGACCGTACCTTACCCCAAATGCAACTGAAACCCTTGTCCATACGATTGTCACCTCTCGCCTGGATTACTCAAACGCACTCCTCGCCAGTTTCCCCAGCTCCGCTATTCAAAAGATCCAGCTCGTTCAGAACTCTGCTGCCACCCACATACTGACCCACACCAAACTCCGTACCCACATCTCACCAGTTCTGACCAGGCTCCACTGCTCCCATCACCCAATGGATCGACTTCAAGATCCTCACACTCGCGTTCAAATCCCTTCACCCCTTGGCACCGCCCTCCTCTCCAACCTCCTCACTCCCCAATCCACCATCTGCCCCTCTGCTCGACTGGCACTGGCCTCCTGCTCATCCCTCACACTCTCTGCCCCACCATCGGAGGTCACGCTTTCAGCCACTACACCCCGAAACTCTGGAGCACTCTCCCTCAATCCCTGCACCTTGCCCCCCCTCTCTTGCCTTTTTGAAGTCCCGCCTGAAACCTTTCCTTTTCGACCATGTTTACAGTCTCATCCCCCCCCACCCCAGGCTCAGAGTCAGGCACAGGTACTGTTAAGCACTCTGAGATACTACCCTGCATGGAGAGCGCTACATAAGTGCAAGTTGTTGTTGTTGTTGATTGAATGACTGATCAAGTGGAGTAGGAGGGTGACCACATTGGTAAGTGGGGGAACAGAGATCACATGGTAAGTGAGGAAGCTCAAAAGGCAACGTATCACTGAAAAAGCCCTTAGGCGTGTATCAGGGATTTGGAGCAAAGATTTGGGGGAGTTGGGTGGAAGGATCTTGCAGCAGACGGGCACATTCTGTTTGGTGTTGTTTCAATTCCAGATGCAATCTATGTGTTATTTGTTTGGGTTCCCATAGGTTTTGCAGATATGTCATGTGTATAATGGACGGGTGGAGGAATAGACTTGCGGTATACATCTGTTTACTGTAAGCTTGGCAACCAGGTGGTTTTGAAACATCTAGTTTTGAACAAATGTACAGCAATTCAGTAACACATGCAGCAGAAATTAACTTGCGAAATCCTAAAAAAAAGTACCTGCCAAGAAGTGGCTGACAGGAGCATCAATCAACATGACACTGCTGCATTCATTTCTCTGACTACCACTATAGGGCCAAGATCTGCTAAACAGCTTAAGTTATTTATCATTACAGCAACAGAATAGAATTATATTCCTTACTACACACTTGTTGCACAATATCCCTGTGTCAAAAGGTTCATGGGAAATTCCAATGTCCAAAAGAATAATGCTGTAAATGTGCCATGTAATTGTGTTGCACCAATCATGATAGTAAATAAATTATGTATTCAATGACAGTGTCTCCATTGCTCAGCGGGTTGCAACCCTGTGCTTCCCAACCTGGCCAGAATTATAGTAGTCTGGTGAATGTTGCACAATATTACTGCTGTGAGAGGGATGACTGTCAATCCAGTGATGACCATCCGAGAAATAGTTTAGAAAAGGACACTGAGGAGGGAGAACATGGATCTTGATGATGATCCTTGAAACATTTCTGAGTGGTGATTCTCATTGTATATCCAGAATTGTTTCTGGGTCCATGAGCCTTTAATTTAGCCATTCCTGTGCCAAATCTGCAACAATTATGGCATCAATCTGGAAAGCATATTGACCTCTGCTCTTTTGTGCAGGTAGCATTCTGTTTGACCTGATTGAATAGGACTTTTCTCCCCAACAATTTGGTATGAACCTCTCAGCTGTTAACCTCTTAACTTAAGTAAACTCCTGATAACTCAACCCTGGCTTAACTCATCACAATCACTTAAGTCAGGTTGGTCTAACTGGCAGCCCCCCTCCCTCCATTTCATGTGGCCCACCCACTCCTTCCATAGCACCTAATTTGTTACGTTATGTTTCTGAAAGGGAAACACAAAAATATTGCTTATGCAGCCTGTGCACGGTTCTCAAACAGGGCATCCAGCCCTCAGCAGCCAAAAGGCTGTACCACCTTGATTTAGCCATCATTCTATCAATATCCCAGCTGCTTCCCATGCAAAATATCAATAAGAGACTTTGCTTTATTTATCACTCAGCTGAACATGTAAATAGTCGCATTGTAGAAATTCTTGTAAGTAAATACAAAGTTAAATTGATCGAATAACTTATCCTATAAGATGGCAGCTTGCATCACAGAGGCCTCCCGACCTATCCCATGACTGGTGTGGGATGCAGTCAAAATTTATTTCAGTCTCTTTTGTTCGTAGCCAAACAATAAGTAATTAATTTTGAGATGTTTTGACTTATTAAGGTGCTACAACAAGTCCCTTCCTAAACAGCAGCTGACACCTTTCCCTGCCCTGAGAAATGTCTTGCTGACAAGTAGATTTGGTAATCACTGATCCACAAGCACATGAAGTAGGATCATGAACCAGTGCTGATGATTGATGCACACAATATTTCCAAGAAACTGAAAGAAATAGTTTTACCTGCATGCCGGCACTAGATGGCACAATAAACCAGCCTGGAACCAAGTTGGACATTACCGGTGGAATTCAAGTCACACCAGCGTCCACAACAATTAGTTTCTATTGCAGCAGAGAACACTGGTGATTTACAAATATTAGATATCTTCTGCAAAAACAAAATTATTACATACACCTCACCACTGCAGCATTCTGGCTCTGCATAGGTTAATAATGGCTGCAGTTGAACTTATTAGCAAGTGCCACAATTCCTTTGGGAATTTAGTCAAGAACCACATGAAGCTAAATATGAAAAATATATTTCAATACATTGTTTCTTTTTTTATTGTACCTCATTATTCACTGCATTCTACTGTATATCCTGTGAAGTGTTTTGTCCAACATGAAAGGGACTACATCAAATATAAGGATTATTATTAAGGAAAATGTGCTGAGGTACCTTACGAGCACAACATGATTGATGAATCTCGAATTTATTGTGGATGGGTACTTAATGAGTGCTGTCGGTGGTTTCCGATAGCCTAATACATTTATGCTAAATCACATAAGTACTGGATAATCCAAGTGTCTGAGATGGAAAATCAGACAATTTTATTTTAACAGATGCACAACTGCGAAATGGAAAAGCAGCCACTAAAGCATTAACCGCCAGAGGACGCAAATGAACCAGCAAAACGCTTTGCACAGTTTCAACCCTCACAACGTGTCCTGGTTGAAATGTCTCCACAGTTTGAAGCGGAGCCAACCACATCAAATGCAGATTTTTTATTCTTGTAAAATCATTACTAAATTGGTCTAACGCACTAAACTAAATGCAACTGTCAAAATTAGTGTAGAAGTTGCACATGGCCCGAATCATTTGTGGTGTCGGTGGTTTGTGAAGGGAGGATGGTGAACAATAAAGGGCTGAACACGTTGTAAACACAAGTGACCCTATTTGATTACTCATTTTATTTCTATGTGGTCTCGACAGACTCACAGTCAGTAAGTAGCTGCAGAGCAGTAGAATTAGAGAGCAGTGGAAGGCAATTATAACCAAAGACTTTTCCAGCTTCAATCGGTTGAACACGAACAGAGTGCATCGAATGGGACATTAATCTACACAGTTACATAGGATATGAAATGTAACGCAATGATGGTTAAAGATTGCGTTGACAATTTCTGTGCGATCGTTTTATTCTCATTTGTGAACGATCAGCAGCGATAGCAATGTAATGGACAATCGTATAAACATATTCACCTGAGAACTGTCGCACGTTACACAGTGCCATTGGTGTTTAGTGCGCTACATGTGGGCTCTGCTCTCTACGTGTCATTAATAAAAAAAAAGTCTTCTTTGCTGAGAAAAAAACACACCCAGACCGGATCTCCACTCTCTCTGCCTGTCTCGCAAAGTTCACCCTTTGAGGTTTTGAAAGGTTATTTTTGGCGACTCCTTCAATTAAATTGCAATTTACGGATTGTGGAGGAAAAGTCGAAAATATTGACCCATCGGGGGCTTCACTACAGATTGCCACTTGTGCTGTGCTATTTACAACGCAAGAGCTCAGCCCTAAACAGCGGCCCAATTATACTCCACATTTTGTAACTGATCATTTTCTGTTCTGCTAAGAAAAAAGGCACTCCCTTCAACAACAGGCGAACTGCTCAAATAAAAGCCAAGTGGCGGAGAGCATTCAGACACTTTCGTCGCCCCCATCTAATATTTGCAAAAAACAAAGTTAAAATATGAATAAAAAGATGACAAAACTGTCGGGTGTTTCTTTTTTTTTCACCGCACATATGAGAATTCGCTGTTTTAAACAACAACAACAACAACAAAAGAGAATCCAATTCTGGTTCACTCCACGTTGAGGAATGATTGGATTGATTTTCTTAATAAATAGAAATGCAACCCCGAGCGTTTAGTTTATAAGCCTTTGCTAACATCTGCAGTGGTGAGACGTTAATCGAGGCTGATGGGTGGTCGCTCTGTTGGCTTCAGATCCCATCCTGCAGATTTCTCTACCCTCCCCCCCTCCCCACACCCCAAACTATAACAGGTCGTAGTTACTTCCAACCAACGTTTTCCTAAAAGTGCAGTCTTTTTTTTAAAAAAAAACAAAAAACACCAAAAATCCCAGGGCTCGAGTTTTTAATACACTTTGCACTTGAAACGATCAGATGGCATCGCTTTGCACAAAGCAACCCCTCGGATTCATCACTAAACCCAGTCCACAAGTCAACACAAGTGAAGGCAGCGATGACCAGCTGTTTGCAACGGGGGTTCGGCGATGGTCAAGGAAAGAGCGGGGATATGTCAAATGAGGAATCCCCGTTGCAAAAAAATAAAAAGCAATCTTTGGAGAAACCCGAAGAGATCTCGCGTAAAGAGCTACTGGATTTATTTAGGATGCAGGTGAATGAATGCACGTAAGGCAGAAGCTGACACACACACACACACACACACACGACACGGGCTGTTTGCAGTCGCTCCTGTCCTCCTGGTGCCTCTCCTGCTCTCTGATGGCCAAAGGCACCGTAACGCAGACAGTGATCCAAACCTCAGTCCCCGCCACCCCCGAGGCGCCACTGTAAACCCCTTCAAACCTCCGCGCCATGTGTTGTCAGTGAGGAGTTAGCCTTGGGGTCGGCGAGCAGCTCCTCACGATGATCTAATTGTATGTGTGTGTGTGTGTGTGTTGCATACTTTGGCACAGCCTCGGGTTTGGCTGGAGAGCCGCACAGCTAACGGATGGTGTCTGGGGCCACGAAATTCCTGCGTATCGACTGAAGTGGGAGGAAGAGTGGAGGGGGGGAAGGGGGAAGGGGGGAGGGAGGGAGGGAGGGAGGGAGAGAGGAATGGAGAGGAACTGTCAAAGTGCACGTTTCTAGGCATTACGTGAGCAAATAGCGAGGAGCCTGGGAGCAGGTTGTGTAACTGCAAAAGTGCCAACAACTTTAAATCCCCCTCTCCTGCCCCAACGGCACACAGACAGACACACAGCACCGGGAATATGAGAGGCACTGCGTACAGCTGCAACCCGGGGCAGAGCGGAGTCTGAACGCTTTGCCGCACAGTCCAGTCCAGTCCATCCAGTACCAGCACTACCAGCACATACTCACACTCACTCACTCACTTACTCACACTCACTCACTCACTCACACTCACTCACTCACACACACTCACTCACACACTCACTCTCACTCACACTCTGACTCACTCTCACTCACTCACACACTCACACTCACTCACACACTCACTCTCACACTCACACACTCACTCACACTCACTCACACGCCTTTAAGAACTGCATTGACTTCCCAAATGCAAATATTGCATTGGGGACTGAAACCCACATTGGCTTTTATTTTGTAACCCCCCCCCCCCCCCCTCCCCCAGTGCCCCCCTTAGTATCCTCTAAAGCTCATTCATTGCACATTTTCCCACCTTCATCGTTAATATTAACAAAATAATAATAACAATTATTATTATTATTATCTGTTGGTCCCTCCGGGAGAGAGAGAGAGAGAGAGAGAGAGGATGAAGATGAAGAGTGTGAGTGTCCTGTGGTTAGTGCAGGTGTTTGGGCTGTATGTGAGTTGTCTGCTGTACGAGGTGAGAGGACAGCAGCAGCGGCAGCGGGAGGAGGAGGAGGAGAAGGCGGCGGCGGAGGAGGAGGACAAGAAGGCCGTTTGGCGACAGCGGATTCAGTGGGAAAACAACGGACGCGTTTACAGTTTACTGAGTCTCGGCTCCAAATACCAGACGCCCCAGAGCCCGAGCGGCAGCGGCACCGGCACCGGGAGCCTCTTCCTGCTGAGCGACACCAACAGCACAGGCACCGGCCAGAGAGCCAGCGGTGCCCGGGGCGGCCCCGCACCGCCCGCCGCCTCCCGGGCTCGGCCGTCCGGCAGCTCCCGGCGGCGGCCCCGCCCGAGCAGCGGCAGCAGCGGCAGCACCGTCCCGGGGCCGCGCAGCGCACAGCCCGTCAGGGCGTCCGGGGCTCGGGCTGCGGCCGCCGGCGGGGCTCGGCGGGGGGAGGGCGGCCCGGCCCGGGAGGGGGAGCACGGCCACGGCCACGGCCACGGCCGCCCCGAGGAGCCCATGGCGGGGGACGACCCGTACAACCCCTACAAGCGAACTGACAACAACCCCTACTACAACTACTACGACACGTACGAGAGACCCCGAGCGCAACCCCGCAGACCCGGGTACGGCACCAGGTACTTTCAGCACGGTAAGTGGGGTAAGGGGGGTAACTGGGGTAAGGGGGGTAACTGGGGTAACTGGGGTAAGGGGGTAACTGGGGTAAGGGGGGTAACTGGGGTAAGTGGGGTAAGGGGGTAACTGGGGTAAGGGGGGTAACTGGGGTAACTGGGGTAAGGGGGGTAACTGGGGTAAGGGGGGTAAAGGGGGTAACTGGGGTAAGGGGGGTAACTGGGGTAACTGGGGTAAGTGGGGTAAGGGGGGTAACTGGGGTAAGGGGGGTAACTGGGGTAAGTGGGGTAGGGGGGTAACTGGGGTAAGTGGGGTAAGGGGGGTAACTGGGGTAGGGGGGTAAGGGGGGTAACTGGGTAAGTGGGGTAAGGGGGGTAACTGGGGTAAGGGGGGTAACTGGGGTAAGTGGGGTAACTGGGGTAAGTGGGGTAGGGGGGTAACTGGGGTAAGGGGGGTAAGGGGGGTAACTGGGGTAAGTGGGGTAAGGGGGGTAACTGGGGTAAGTGGGGTAAGGGGGGTAACTGGGGTAAGTGGGGTAAGGGGGTAACTGGGGTAAGTGGGGTAACTGGGGTAACTGGGGTAAGGGGGGTAACTGGGGTAAGTGGGGTAAGGGGGGTAACTGGGGTAAGTGGGTAAGGGGGTAACTGGGGTAAGGGGGGTAACTGGGGTAAGTGGGGTAAGGGGGTAACTGGGGTAAGTGGGGTAAGTGGGGTAAGGGGGTAACTGGGGTAAGGGGGGTCGGGGTAAGTGGGGTAAGTGGGGTGGGGGGCTGGGGTAGGGGGGGGGGGGGGGTACTGGGGTAAGGGGGGTTGGGGGTGGGGGGGGGGGGGGGGGGGGGGGGGGGGGGGGGGGGGGGGGGTACTGGGGTAAGGGGGGGTAGGGGGGTGGGGGGGGGGGGGGGGGGGGGTAGGGGGTAAGGGGGGGGGTAACTGGGGTAAGGGGGGTAACTGGGGTAAGGGGGGTAACTGGGGTAAGGGGGGTAACTGGGGTAAGGGGGGTAACTGGGGTAAGGGGGGTAACTGGGGGGGGTAAGGGGGGTAAGTGGGGTAAGGGGTAGGGGGGTAAGGGGGGTAAGGGGGTAACTGGGGTAAGGGGGGTAACTGGGGTAAGGGGGTAACTGGGGTAAGGGGGGTAACTGGGGTAAGGGGGGTAACTGGGGTAAACTGGGGTAAGGGGGTAACTGGGGTAAGGGGGGTAACTGGGGTAAGGGGGGTAACTGGGGTAACTGGGGTAAGGGGGGTAACTGGGGTAAGGGGGGTAACTGGGGTGGGGGTAACTGGGGTAAGGGGGGTAACTGGGGTAAGGGGGGGTAACTGGGGTAAGGGGGGTAAGTGGGGGGGGTAAGGGGGGTAAGGGGGGGTAAGTGGGGTAAGTGGGTAAGTGGAGGTGCCGGGCTCTTCATAAAGAAAAATGCCATTTGCTGTTTTAAGGCGGGGGGAGTGGGGGTGGGGAGTGGGGGGTGGGGGAGTGGGGGTGGGGGTGGGGTGGGGGAGTGGGTGTGGGGTGGGGTGGGGGGTGGGGGAGTGGGGGTGGGGGGGGGAGTGGGGTGGGGTGGGGGGGGGAGTGGGGGGGGGGGGAGTGGGGGGGTAGAGGATTGGGTGTGAACACGGTTTATTGAATGGAAGGAGCCCGAGGCTCCTGTGAATCTCAGCCGCTTGTGTCTCGGTGTTTAAGCCGGTGCTAAGTTTGTGTTTTCACCCCCCGACCCCCCCCCCCACCCCCCCCCCCCCCCCCCCCCCCCCCCCCCCCCCCCCCCCCCCCCCCCCCCCCCCCCCCCCCCCCCCCCCCCCCCCCCCGACCCCCCGGACCTGCAGGTTTGCCAGACTTAGTGCCTGACCCGTATTACCTTCAGGCTTCCACGTATGTTCAGAAGATGCACATGTACAACCTGAGGTGTGCGGCAGAGGAGAACTGCTTGGCGAGGTACAGTCTGCGGAATTACGCACCGCGCAGTTCATTCCCGCAAAGCACTCACTACACGTTCTCCACTGGTTCTCTTTACTCTCTCTCGTTGGTTTGCAATAACTGACCATCGCCCCCTCGCAGTCTCCGCAGATGGTAAAGCAGTCAATCGCCTCCTCGGTGCGGTGTTTTTCTCGTGTGTCACCGCAGCATCGACAGTTCTCTTGACATTTCAGCTGCAGTTGCACCGGTGAAGTTAGTTTGTGGGATGAACTCAGAGCAATTATATGCCTGAGTTTGCCTGAGCCGAGAGAGATTAGTGATTCATCTTCAGACCAGTGTGTGTGCTTTTCTCCTTCATATGTTATTGACCCCCCACCCCCCTCCCCCCCCCCCATTGCATTTTCATAGAGTAAAGCGTGAGAATTAATACATTTATATCTTTTACTTAAAAACAATCTTGGTTTCTGGTGCTCAATAGAGGAGAAAGCAGGACTGTTGATTAGTGTGTGGGGTCCTTGAAATATTAACTTAAAACAGAAATACTGGAGGTTTTTTTGTTTAAGAAAACAAAGCGAAATGACTTGTGAACGTGGCATCTCCGCACGGTGGTGTTGTGTTCCCTTGCAGTTGGCTTCCAGTTTGACATGGATTGGGATCAGAGATCAGTTGCCTAAGTTTTTGACCTGAAACATTTTAAAGGGGGGAAAAATCTGTGGTACTGGATTCACTGTGTGTGTGTGTGTGGGGGGGGGGGGGGGGGGGGGGTGTTGCATAGAGTGACAAATGGCTGATAACCATACAGTTTCTTCCCTAACTTTGGGTCGCAGTTCGGCTTACTCACAGGACGTGAGAGACTACGATATGCGTGTGTTGCTGAGATTCCCCCAGAGGGTGAAGAACCAGGGCACAGCCGACTTCTTACCGAGCAGACCCCGATACTCCTGGGAATGGCACAGCTGTCATCGGTAAGACAAGCTCGCAATCTGCAAGTCATAATGCCATTCACGTGGATTTCTCGAGGGTCATTTATTTTGCAATGCTCTCCTTGCCTTGCTTACATATTGGAAATGCATTCGTATTATCGTTTCCCCTTCTTTCTCCTCGCTATTTTGTTGTTTATTACCTCCCACGGGATCAGCAGAGCAGTGGTAAAGGATGTTAGCGTGGATACAAGGAATGAAACGTGCTAACATCCTTCGCTACTATTTTGTTGATCCTACCTCAGGAGATCATGCAGAAGGAAGGGTGTGAAAAGTGACTCCTTCTGACCAGAATCCCCCCCCCCCCCCGGGCTGACAGTGCTGAGACTGTGTCTGGGAAAGCCAAGCAGTCAGTGTCAGTCCAGATTCAGAACTGCAAGAATTGAACTCACCTGGTGGAGTATCCAACATACTTTGCCAAGCAAAGTAATAGTCTTGAGTCCTTCATTAATGTCATCGACTTGATCAAAATCAGCCAGAAAATCAAATGCTATTGTTTCCACTTATTTTGAATGAAAAGGACAATTCAAATATATGCAGGTCTCAGTGCCACACACATCAAGGACTGATTGACCTAATTTTGTGCTGAAAATGTTTCCCAAAGGGATCTTTTTCGTATTCCTGTTTGCAGGGTGTTCTCACAAAGAACATCCAAAACTAACTTAAAGCTAAAATCCAGTTCCCATATGGCATCCTCATTGGATTGCTAAACTCTTGTAACAAAGTAAAACTTTACTCCAAGCAACACTAAATACAACATTACCTCTCCTGAATCCTTTACTTCTTTCGGTAGTTGTATATGAAGGAGCCACTGTAATTTCCTGATACTCCATCTGTTTGTCTCTTTCTCCAATTGAGCCTCAAGTTAACTGTAAAAATGTGTGATGAATGAGCGAATGAGTATGTGAAAAGACTCTGCACTAGGCATTCAGCCATATCAATGAAATCAAGTATTCACATTACTATTTGCTATTAGTAAAAGAAAATGATGATAAATCACATTTCCCTACATTTCTATCTTTACTGCGCTTGTGAAATTGCTAACATTTGTTTAGTACTTTCACAGCAGCATGGCAATTGCCAATGTTTGTTTTTGCTGATCGTTTTTCACTACCTAGAGATCCAACTGGAAAGCAAAATAAATAAAAAAACACAGAAAAACCCAGACATCTACAGAAAGAAACTGAGAACGAGAACCATAAAGAGAGAGAGAGATACATATAGATAGATATACATAAGTTGCAATTATTAGCTTGCTGGATTTTCCAGTATTCACCAATTTAATATCTTAGTTGTTACCGTGGCTCCTTGATAATGAAAACGAGATATTTAATGAATATTGACCAAGGTATTAACTTCAATTTAACTCTGATTATCAATGCGCTCTTATTATTTATTTTGATTGGTTATCACAAACTACCAGTGCAATGGTGTAAATTAGATTTTTAATGGTTGCTAAAGGGACTTTTACAGTAAGCAAGACTTTTATGGTAAGCAGGTTGGACAACAAATTGCTGATGTTTATGTGGTCTGCAATTTATTTTAGACTGGGATGTACTTTCGTGGCACAGCTATTCTATATATACTGATTTGAAAGAAAAGTCTCCTAAGGAAAAAAAATACCTTTCTTAATATTTCCTAAATATTTAATCAGCATATAAAACATTCCATGTGTGGGAATGCTGAGAAACTAATTGTTTTGTAATAAAACTTTAACCACTTAAATCTTGCCAATAGTTTTTTGGATAGTTTTCTAGTTGGCACCAGTTGTGGAAAGAATATTATCAGTCATATACTGAAGTATTTTATTGGTCTAGCGAAGAATGGAATTATTTGGCAATAATAAACAAAAAGAATCTAATTATTGAATATTTGACAACCCAATTGATCATATTGGTTTGAGGCATCCTCAATTCTCTCTAATCCTTGGTCCTCCTGAGCCACACTCTTAACTACAGCCAAGATGGCTCTGAACCAGCTGTTGGACCCAAAAATGGCTTTGAGACTACAATCCGTCCAAGCTTCACTTTTTTCCTAAGGGAAGGTGCTTGGATTCCACTCAGTATTTCCTTATAGCAGCCAGGCTGCAGTTAGGAACTCAGCAGCCTCAAGGGAACTCTATAAGCATTGCATTGCTGTATTGCATCGTACAGATGTTCTCAAATGTGCTACCACATTGCTCTAATCAGTCCCAATGGTTTTAACCTCTAGGTTATAATGACATCTGAAGATATAAATTTGAAACTCCATCCCGGAGTCCCTCCGACTTGCTCCGTCCCCTCATTCAAGGTCTATCTCAAGCTGTAACTTTTTGACTGTGCTTTCGGTCAACCTTTTCCTTCCCAACCCCTTCAGCTCTCACCCCCAGCTCAGGTACCAAACAGCAGTGTCAAGCACTTTGAAACATCCTCCCCTTGCTTTGAGACGTGAAACGCTCTATATAAATGTAAATTGTATTGTACCAACACTGGGCACAATGTTTAAAGGACATTGAGGATACAATGCTTTTAGTAAATATACTGGATATTTTATAATGATGTGTTAACTGATTCACTGTATTGTACAGAATCCTCCACAACCTAATTGGAAACACTACAATTTACTCTGTTTATTATATCTCAAGTGTGGAGATACATTACTAAATAAGATTCTATTATTCCATTGTAGGGCCCTCTAATCTCCAAGTAATCATTAGCAGTGGACAGCAAGTTGTTGGCAATGTTCTGAAACATTTCATGCTGAGCTGTGTTGCCCATCAGGAAGCTCGCAGGGTGTTCCTGGTATCTGCCATTCATCTAGTGAGGGCTCTAACCTGTGATTGTTGGATGTCAAATGACCAACTAATGACTTCTGGGGGGAGAGATAAGCGGGATTTCCTTGGAGCTGAAATGGCTCCAAGGTGAATGTTAGAATCAAGACCACCCACAGTGGCAATCATCATAGACCAGTTCCTGAGCCAGGCAGGTCCAAGGTGTTCCAGGGCACTGCTGATGACAGCAGAACCAGCCTGGTTCACCAGCAGGGAAAGGTAGACTGGTCACTGGGGGCAGGGAATCCTTTCATTCAGCACCTGTTAACCATGTAAGCCAAAGCCCTATTGGGTAGAGTAGTCGTAGTAGGAAAAGTATTGGGGAAGCTTTCAGGCAGTGCTGTCAATGACAAGCTAAGTGTTTTTAGACTCCAGCAATATCCCAACGCAGATTTTAGGATCCCCAAACCTTGGGTTCTTACCGACCTTTGCCTAATACTTTCCAGAATTAGGTAAGCAGGATATGTCCCTCCAGGGAGAGAGTGTGCATTCCATTCCAACTATCTATCTCTGGAATTTCCACGTGTAGGTGGGATGTATGGAATTCTCAGTAAAAGTCATTATACCACTTTAAGTTGTAACTACTTTCTCTCATGTATATTAAGATATATTGTACTTTAGTTACTTGCACAAAATCACAAGGGGCAGTTTTATCAAATAGCAGTGATTATTTGTGTTGGGATAATAGCAAGTATCTAAAACTTTTATTACAGGCACTACCATAGTATGGATGAATTTAGTCATTATGATCTACTGGATCCCACCACCCAGAGACAAATTGCTGAAGGACACAAAGCTAGTTTTTGCCTGGAGGATACCTCTTGTGAATATGGGTACTATAGAAGATATGCCTGCACAGCACATTCACAGGTATGCTTAAAGTTAAGGAAGAACAGATTATGTAGCACCCAGACAATCTCTGTGAATGAATATATCACTAAAGACTAACAGAATTGTAGCTGTTAGCTTGCCTGGGTTTAGGAGTGGCACATATTATATATAGCATAGATGAGTGGTATAATGTGTTGTTACTTTTTCTTGGCCCTTTTTGTGCTATTTTTAAGTTTTGAAACATAAACTATTTTGTGAAAAAGAATTTTCATCTTTATTTGCCTATCAAAATTCTCAAAGCACTATTCACGCTGTGAGACAAATGACTAGTTCATTTGGAAGATTGTTGGCCAAGACATTGGAGAACCTCCCTTCTCTTTTTCAGTAATGTTATGGGATTTTTAACATCTCCTTGAAAACATGCAGGCAAGGCCTCAGTTTAATGTCTCATGTGAAAGGCAACCCCTCCAACATTCTGATGGTTCTTTATATTTATTGGCACAAAGTTTAGGCCAAAATAATTTGGAAGATTTAGTTTGTGCTGAGTTTGAGATTCCTATAATTAGTTCAGCTGAGGTGAGAAATTATGGCTAATATATGTGCTGAGTTCTTCAGATTGTGGCATTACAGTTAAGTACTTAAACTATTGTAATGATTATGACACCCTACATTTATTGGATGTCTTGCACCACAGCTGTTGAGTACCGGCTAACTTGTAAATCACTGAGTCTGATACCCATTGTCTACAGACCAGAGCCACAACATAAAAATAGGGAAGATATTGTGAGTGAGTTAGTAAATATAATGCAGTGTTTTGTTTTGCGAATAGCTCTTTCTAAAGCCACATGTCTGTAAAAATATTCCATTGTAGTCTCAGCGAGCAAGACAAGAAAAGCAACTGATTCCTCTGGTTGTTTACAATCTATGTATTCTAAGTTGTTCAAATGGTTTTTTGTAGATAACTATATCTCTACATTAACGCTTGTTATAATGAGGCACATTCAAATTGTAGGACTTTGCAAAATATTTTTATGCCTTTAGGGACAGCACTGCATTTTTATCAAAAAAATATGAAATGTCCAATACATAAGTTATTTATGAATCTAAGCCCTCTGGTACATTACCCTGCATGGGGGGCACTATATAAATGCAAGTTGTTCTTGATTCCATTAGTAGAACGAAGCACAGATTTACATATCTAACTCTGCCTAATCTATTGCATATAGGGGTTGAGTCCAGGGTGCTATGATACCTATAATGCTGACATTGACTGCCAGTGGATTGATATAACTGATGTTAAACCAGGAAACTACATACTGAAAGTAAGTGATGCAAACAGCTTTCAAATAATTGAGGGAAAACCGCTTTAGGGTAAGTTTTATTGATCCATGTGTCCCTCACTCTACAGGTTTCAGTAAATCCAAGCTATCTAGTACCAGAATCAGACTATGCTAATAACGTTGTTCGCTGTGACATTCGCTATACAGGACAACATGTGTATACCTCAGGCTGCAGAATTTCACAGTAAGTGCTTCAGTTTAATTCATTCCTATATGATTTCTGCAATTGTGTACCCAACCAAATCTCTTTTATCTACATGAGCTAAACTGACACAGAATTATGGATTTTGCTTTGGCACACTGGAATTTAGCGAGAGGTGCTGATTAAGAAATGTCTTAAAGCTTAGTTGTGTTTACTAATAGTATTTTATTGATATTATTGATGAATTCTCTGTCTTAAATGTTGAAAGAAAACTACTTTTTGCATTCAAAATAAACAAAATAAATTTTAAAACTTTGCTCATTCAGTTGTGATGAAACCTTGCTTTAATACAGTTCCTGGGACTTCTCCTGTATGAAATGGCTTTGGTTAATTATGTTATGAAACCAAGTGTGCCATCCAGCAATGGTATTAAGTTTAATGGGATGGTTGGGTGCTTTAAACTGAACTTGGTGCTGATCTGGAGCTTACCTCAACCCCCAGAAGGTCCATTGCTTTGGGCCATCCTCCCAACATGAAATGCGCCATACAAATGTAATTTGTTGTTGGTTGGGTGTGGTTGTACACTCAGCAGTACTGAGAATTCCTAAAGTTAATTGATTTAAAGTTAATTAAGTGATTAATTAAATCCTGATGTGAAAAGGAACTCTATGAATGCAATTTGTTGTTGTTGTTAATTGGCTCTGAGATTGATCCAAAATGCTTGACTCTGCTTAACTCAATGGAGCAGTTTCTCCCATAGCCAATATCATTGGAGCAGCCAAGTGCAAAAGGATACAGATCAAGGTTTGACAATACAGCAAGCATCATTTGCTACAGAGAAGGAATTCTATATCTAGTTGAAAATACTTCAAACAAATTTTACTGCTCCTTAAAAGTTTATAGATTTCTTGATGATAAATTTATTTGTTGTTCAAACAAAAAGCATGCAGCTGGTTAGTATTTCAAAGGTATTTCTGAGGTTTTTTCATTCAGTGATTTCACTGAACTATCAAGAATACTCAATTGTAGTTTGTGCGTAACCTTGGGTCAGTTAAAAGACAAAGAACTTGTATTTTTATGGAGGTTTGGTATGATGAAATGGTTTAACAGGAGAGAGCGCTTCACAAATAATTACAACTACAATAACAACCTACAATTTATGTAGCACCTTTCACATAAGAGAACCTCTCAGAGAATTGTTTACTCTTTTTATAGGTAAACAAAACAGTAGTTTCACTCTTTAGTGTTTTCTCACACTTTTCTGGCTTTCGGAAATGGCAAAATTATCCATTTTATCGATATTCATAAAAACAACTTTCAAAATCTGCAAAGTGAAATTTGAGTTAGTGCATCAAATCTCGGGGCAGGAATTCCACCTGGGTTTAGAGTTAGACTCCTTTCGTAGCACTTTAGAGTGTGCAAATTTCAGTTAATTCTGAAATTCAGCCTTAAATTTGAAGCTGTTTTCTCTAGTTCCCTCCACAAAAGCAGCTTTAAAAAGACTGAATTAAAAGATGCTTTGCTGAAAATTTACATGCTCTTAAAAAAAATCTATGCCCAGACACAGGGGGAATCCCCCCTCCCCACTGCAGTTTACGAATATCACAAAGTAGACCCCATCATTGTCTGCACCATTTCAAAGCATCACAGCTAACCTGAGCAGTTTGAAGCATCAAATATCCTTTAGAAGATGGCTTATGTTTATCATGCTCCATTTGCTGTATAGATATTGCACAAAGAAAGTTTTGAGACTTCTCAGAACCTTTATCAATATAGATATTACCCCCAGTGATGTTGTCTCACTTTGTCCTGGCCAGCAATGCTCTGAATAAAATTGGTCATTCATTTATGGCTGTTTGTGGGACATTGCTGTGCGCATTTGGACGTGCATGTTTGCCTACAAACGTTGGGCCATTTCACACTAATTCCTATGAGTCACATTGGGATATCCTCCTGACCCAGGTGCTATATCAAATTCAAGGATTATTATTATATATTTGTGAAGGTTAATTGAATTGTGGGAATATGCTGTTGTGGAGATAACCCAGTGCGTGATGTGGGTCAACAGATATTCCTAATGCCTAATTCCTATACTGTGCGTTTTGGGATTTATTTATGACAAAATGTGTCATGGGCTGGGTCAATAGAAAAGTGTGGCTGCAATTTTTCTGCGGAATCCGCTATAAACAACACCCTCCACCAAAATCCTGTAAAAATGAAGTTTCCTCGGTGCCTGTTTACTCAACACTACTGTGGAGGAGCGGCTCTGGAATGCGTGCGCGTGGTATGGCACGAATAGGAAATGGGCTTTACTCAGCCAGAGGCCTCGCTGTTGAGATTGTATGTGTATATCTCTCCTCTGTATGTGTGAGTGTGTTTATGAGCGTCTCTCTCTGTATGTGTGTGTTTCTGTGTCTGTGAGTGTGTGTCTGTATGTGTCTCTCTATTTCTGTGTGTCTGAATGTGTGTCTCTCTCTCTGGATCTCTGTGTGTGGTGGGGGGTCCCTAGAGGAAGGAGGTGGTGACTTCCTGCAGCCCTGCAGTCAGTTCACTGGCGAGCTTGGCGAGCAATGCTGGTTTTTGGAGGATCTCCAGGCTTTCAAATGTAATGCTGGGTGGAAATGGGCCATTCGGGCCTTTGGAATACAACAATCTAATATGTGTTATTTCTTCATGTTTAGTTTTTATCAATAAAGTGAAAAAATGTAGGTTGACAGTAAAATATACCTAAATAACACCAATCAACCACCTGCAAAGTTTCCGCAAAAATTTGTCAAAATTTCCCCACATTTTCCCGCAAAATTTATCAAATTTCCCCAACATTTTTGGCAGATATTTCCACAATTTTCCTTTGGCCTTGGCCATGGGAATTAAAACCCAGTACAAATCCTGTTTTAGATGGATGTTCCACTTGAAAGAGGGAGATTCATCAGCAAATCAATTCACATCACTGTAGTTAGTACAAATGCAAGACATGCAACAAACTTAACCTTGTCTGAGAAACTTTAAGAGTCTAATTTAAATACTGATAAAAAGCCAGTTGTGGTTAAAAACATTAATTATTAGTAAGTTTTCTGAGCATGTGTTTAGTTGTGCATACAGAGATCTCCTCAGCCTCTGGCCATTGTAATGTTGGAACAGGAAGTATAAATCAGGCTTTCCACTATAACTCACTTTTTTGCTGGAAGCAACATCCCAGCGCTTGACATGGGATCATACTATTTGAGGGGCCACTTTTACTGAATGTTCAATTTTACTACAATTATAAGAAGGGAATTCCAGACACACTCTGTACCTTCAAAACTGACTAACTAACTTCAGTGTCAATTCTTTCTTTATTGGGTTACCTTTTGGAGCCTGGCTAGTGGCATGGTCTGAGCTGTATACTTTTCCAGTGACTATTAGTACTGCTCTATAGTAAACAACATGAGCACTCTGTTTCTGTTAATTGGCCTGTTTTGGGATTTATCTTCCCATGAAAGAGCACTGCAGTGCAATAGCTCATCTTGTGGTCTTCCACAAGATGAATTGTTATGGTTTGGGAAGCGCTTTGAGATGCTTTAAATACTCCTTCCAGAGAAATAATGGATTTAGGGAGGATTAGTCTGAATGTCAACTGCGAGCTAGTACTTTTTTTCCGTCATTGTATTTTCAAAACCTTGAGCTTCTGCAGAAATACAGTACAGCCCAATTATAGTGCAGTAGTTGTAACCCATAAAATCCCAAATGGCATTACAGTGGAGCACATCTCACAGTCAGTGTGTTTGCATTCACTGTACATTCATGCAAAAGGCAATTCACTTTAAATATTCAGCCTTGTTTTGCGTGCTAAAAAGGGCCGATTTCCAGTCATCAGGTTGGTACCAATGTCACTTCCTGTGCGCAGGAGGAAGCTATGTTGGTGTCATCCTAACGATAGCCATTTATGAGCTGCAAACAGCCGGCCGGCTTTCTGCTCGTAGTTTTGAATTTTATAGTAAATAAATTTGTTATAACCGAATGCACTACACTTAATCAGGATGAAATTAATATGAATCCATAACTTAATTCCTTTTCAGATACTAGTAAACCAAAAGACAAGGATGTTATGTCAAAGACTGGATTGAATCAATACTATTTCCAACAAGTTCCAAGATATTGTCAAGCTTCAGCGTCCCGACCCATCATCACTTACATTTGAACAACCCTAAACTGCTGAGCAGGTATAATTTGCAGAGATTGAAATTGGAGAACGTTTTTCTACCTTACAACCTATAACACTGTATTTGGGGCCTCCTGGCGCCCAGCAGCATTATTGAAGTGGAACCAACTTTTTCACTCTTTCACTACTCGTAGCCATTGCAACGACACTCTCTCCAGTTGATATCCACTCTACGTTCTATGACCAAGGACTGCAAATGGTATTGAGTGGTGACTGAGTTAGGAAAGGTCTGGAGTGGTTAGACTATATGTAACCTGTTGTGATCGACATGTTCATTTTAAATGTATTAAGCACATGACTATTTCTAACTCATTCAGCTCTATCAATCCTGTCTTCTGTCTTAGATGCACCTTAGTAGTCAAACTAGATGATCACTATGATAAGCAAAGATAGGAGCAGGTTAGTGTTATTGATGGATGAGTTAAAAATGGCATGTGGTTATAATGAATACCGTGTTTACATTTAGCAGTGATCCAGGTCTGTTACATTAGTTGCTTTTCTTCAAAACAACAAATCCCTTATTTGCCACAGGAAGAATGTCTGCCTATTCCCATGCATATAATATGATAATATGACACAAGTTGAAAAATGAGGAATTATTTCCCTTTGTCATTGTGTATTTGCACATTCATGAAACCATAGAGATACTGATTTGCTTTTGCTGCAACACACATCATCAGCAGGGATCCCGTTGATTTGCTTCTGTGTGCCTGTTTGATCCCAAACAGACATTACATTCAGCTATTCAGGATACATTTTTTTGTACATTTGACAACAGTATGTTTGCTCCCCTCCTTATTCACCCTCCCCATCCCCCCAAAAGAATATCCCATTGCCTTGGCCTCTCATTGCCCCAATGGCTGGTGTACAATTTATTCCTGTGGAATAAATGTTTAAAGGCGCTTCACCAAAAATACTTTCTTCTTTTATGGTATAGACCTACAGAAATACAAATCCACAATTATTTCTAAGTTCAGAATTTTGATCATTAATCTATTATATCAGTCTATGTAAATATGAATTTAGCATTTTAATGTTGAAACACCTCTTCCTCTTCCAATTCTAAAGCCAATGACTGGATGGATATTTCAGTTCTGTAACTGTAGATATTCCACAGTCGTAAAAGTTTCCTTCAGAAAGAGTAGTAAATTTACTTTTAACATCAAGCAATGTGTAAAATGTTTTAACTACAATGGATATAAAATGTTAAGTTGATGTAATTATTATTATTTTGAACATTTAATGCGATGTGTTGCTCACTGAATACACCTACCTATTAAAAGACAAAACATATCCAATTGGAACTTTTATTTAATGCTAATAAAAGCACATATTAAAGATGATCTCATAAAACAAAGAATGGAAAATGAAGATTCAAATCTAGAATACCGTACAAGAAACTAGATTTTAAAAAATTCTACTATTTTTAAGAGTGGGTGTTAATGTTTTGGGTCAGATGAGTTTTTGGAAGAGTCTTTTTAAAAAAAACCTCATTGGTATCGCTGATTACTGTTTTCCTATATATTTTATGATTAAAAGTAATTATAGAAATAAATGTAAAAGAGTAACAGCAAAAACTGTTTTGAACCATCAGAGCGAAAGATTTGAGAGTTCAATTTCACAATGACCTAAACCACCATCCAAAACTGACATGCTCTCCTTCATTCACAGTCAAGGTTGTCATTAGAGCACAAGGGTTATACCTACACACAGGAGATCAAAGACATTTTGGCACCTATTATGTTGGGAAAGCTATTTAGAAGTGTCAGCAAACTGCCATTCTATTGCATCCAGTGTATGGTCTGAAGCAATGAGTTTGTTTACTTTATCTTCTCTCAGTATAGGTCTAATTCCAAAGCAGAGTTTTATTTCAGTTGGGAGGATGCAATTATAGAGATCTATTGTTGAAGGTATTGGATCACTGTGAACATCTGAAATATGTCAATAAAAGTGAGTCATGCAAATCATCCAGTTTCTCGTCAAAACAAATGCAATAACACTCCGCCTAAATTAGTAAGCTGATCCCCTGAAGCTGATCCCCTCTCTTTAAAATACTGTAAATAACACATAGACACAAACAAAGCTGCAATATGTGCAACTGAAACCAGTCGCCATCATTTGAAAAGGATGACCTAATGCAATACGCAGCACAAATATATATGTGGGTGAAGGAGGCTTACATATAATGATTGAGGTTACCTCAATTATTGTATGTGAGCATCACACAAAGACCAACAAGTTACTTTGCATTATGAGACCTGGACAGGAGTAAACCAGCACAGACATCAGTACCAATACTACATCTTCAGAACCAAAGGAATGAGTAGGCCACAGATTCATTAGTACCCAGAAAAACAGTCTCTTTTCAAGTGTTGTTTCAAAGTCTAGTCTTCGAATCACATGCAAAAGAACACTTGATCTTTTATACAGTGATAGGTTTACATTACAAGTGGGTAATCTACACCTGGATGAGTCAACATATTTTGTTATATGCAACTACAAATTAAATCAGGGTTTAACAGCAGGAATCTGAGCATTGTTCTCTTTAATACTTGTATTGTCTAAATTATAGACTATCATTTGGGATCTTTTCACATGCATGAACAATGCAGATTTCGCCTAGTCTCTGGTGGCACCCAGCAAAGGCTAGAAACCACTTTGAAGGGCAGAAGAAAATGACCACTTGTACATTGCCCATTAACTATGTGGTCTAGTTATTATTTACATTTTCATTTCTTCCACTTTTCCCCCAAGAACAATGCTACCAAAGACTTTGCTTTAAAATCTATCAAAAACCCTAAAGCCATTTTAAGAAATAAGATCAGAGTGGAAGACAATACATATGAAGGGCGTGGGTTGTGGGTAGGAAATAAGTATAGAGAACATTAACAATTATATTTACTATACTGTTAAGAAAATGTTGCACCATAGGAAGGCTTTCCCAGGCATGAATGCATACTTTTTAGACTAGTCAAAAATAAATGGTTTCGATTGTGCACCAAATAAATGAATAAAAGAAACAACTTTAATTGCCAAGGGTTTTATTCTCCCAAAGATTGTCCCTTCTTGATATGTATCTTAAAACAAAGGACATTACTTTTACTTGGAAACTTGAAAGAAAAGTTTCATTGAAAAATGCAAAGAAAGTGCTATTGCTGGAACTCAACTCAGCGATAAATTAAAAATAAGTGAAATGCCACTACGTTTACGGATCCCATTTGGGTGCTTTTCACATGTATCTGCTTCATACTGAATTCTTCATAACTTCTAGCTGCAGGTAGTTTTTATTTCTATAAATCATTGTATCTGTACTTGAAGCTTGTAGTTACTGTATAGATATTATATGTAATGGTAATTGCACTTTTATAATCCAGAGTTATGTGCCTTATATCAGATCTAACAGATTATGTGATGACCTTAACTTGAATAAAAATATTTTCAACTTCCAATGCTTTGCTTTGTGGTTTGGCTTTTCGCAGAAACAAGTGACCCATCCATTCAGATTGCTTTGTAAGTGTCCCTTTTTATTTTGGACAGCCGAGTGTCTGACACATGCGGAAACCCATCACTATGCTTAAGAGTATCCAAACCAAGTTAAGATTTCCATGCGTCCCACCTACACATGGAAATCCCAGAGATAAGATTGTTGGAGGAATGCATCCTGCTTATCTAATTTTGGAAAGCATCAATCGCAGGTTGGCAAGAGCCAATGCTTGGACACCCCAGAGTGTACGTTGGGGTACCGTTGAAGTCTAACCAACTAAAACCACATAGCGTGCAATTGATATTGCTCTGTCAAGCTTTCCTGCTGCTTGTCTAACTAGGATCACCCTACCACGTAGGGCTTTGGCTTGCAGGGTTAACAAGAGCTGAGTAGGACTCCTCCCTGCCCCCAGTGACTAGTCTGCCCTTCCAAATCCTGCCGATGAGCCAGGCTGTCTGTGCTGTCATCAGCAGGGCCCTGGAATAATGCAGACGCCTGGCTCAGGAACCGGACTACTGAGGGCTGGCTCGATTCTGACATTCTTTGCAAGGCATGGAGTCAGTTCAGCTTTAAGGAGACCCCACTTAATGTCCCCTTAAATGTAAATGTCCTTCATTAATGTATTGACCCCCTTCAGTAGAAATTCAGGTGTTGACAGCAAAGTTTAGCAATTAATTGAATTAACCTCAACTTGAATTAAAATGTTTTCAACTTTCTTACTTTTGTAAATAAGACCAGAAAACATCCAGTTCATTTGAAACCACACAGTGGTTTCTACCACGCCTATTAAGATTATCTCGGAATACAAGGTGCAGACCTCAGTTTTCATTTGGTGAGTAATGGATAAATAGTTTGGTTACATTTCAGTCTGAACCACAGTGAATGAATCACAGGACAACACACAGAGCGATTGTAACATGCAGTCACCATGGACGTTTGTTGCATGACTAGATTCTCTGACAAATGCCACTATGTCACTTTGGTTGACGACATATCACCAGGTGCAATACTTTGGAGCACTTGTGCTGCTGATTCCCACATGTTGAGCCTGAAATCTTTAGGGTACTTAACTTCAAGATGTTAACACCTTGGAGAGTGCAGAGGAGGTTTTACAAGAACGATATCAGGGTTGAAGGGTTATAGTTATGAAAACATTTTGGAGAAGTTGAGTCGCTTTTTCATAACATCAGAGAAGTTGAGAGGGGACCTGATAGAGGTGTACCAAATTATGAGTGGTTTTGACAAGGTAAACAGGGAGCTATTATTTCACTGGTAGCAGAGTCAGTGACTAGGGTTACACATGTATAAGATAGTTATAAAATAATCACAAGGAAGAAAAGGGGGCTTAAGAGAATTTTTTTTATTCATAGGTGTTGGGATGATAGAGGAAACCATTATGGGTTTCAAAAAGCAAGTAGATAGTTATATGAAAGTAAGAGGATTGAAGAAGATGGGGATAAGGCACACTGGTGAGAAAGAACACCTTGCTCTGAGATACGGTGCACACTCGATGGGCTGAATGGCCTCTTTATGCACTGTAAATTTCTACTCTTCTGTGCAATTGTGGATCAATAGTCAGTTCACCCACTATTAAATCTGGCAATGTTAGAAAGATGAATCCTTTTGTTTTAGTATGAAATAAAAAATATAATGGTAACAAATTGAACATTTCCCTCCTCCACCTATTCAACAAAAAAATAGTTTTCTCAGGTTGGTTTTGAATATCCTGATTTATATTGGATGAATTTTATTCAAGCTATGACTTAGCATATATTGCTATTGCAATTGTGATCAAACCTTTGGCCAATTGTTTGTGGCTTTACTACAGCCCCTATCTACTCTAATTCTCTTTCTCTTTGCTCTTCAATCTTCATGTAGCTATTCAATACTTGTTCAATTGCCATAATCAACAGCTCCAGTTGATTATGGTATTTGCTCTTTTTTTTAAAAAGCCTTTCAACATACCTAGATTTTTATTACAGTAGTGAACACATTCCCTTCATGCCCTGACATCTCTGTATCTCTCCGACCTGCTTACTCCCCAATCCACTACCCATCGCATCCACTCGACTGGCTCCGTTCCACCATCGACGGCTAACCCTTCAGCCACTAGGCCCCGAAACACTGGAACACTCTCCCCCAGGGTCGCGCCTGAAAATCTTCCTCTTAGACCGTGCTTACGGTCACCCCCCCTACACCTGGCTCGGTGTCAGACTCCGCCACTGTAAAGCACTCTGAGACACTACCCTGCATGAGGGGCACCATATAAATGTAAATTGTTCTTGTTCCAACCACGTGCTTCCAGTTACAAGTAATGCACTCTTCATTCCTGTCAATCAGAGCAAGAACTGGACAGGAGAGAAATAAATACAGAGCAAAAGTGAAAACATTTGATATCTGATGCTAAGAGATGTGCTAAATATAATAATTCAATCTTTGAAATGTTGCTGATGTGTTATCTTGTTGGTACACAATTTCTCTGCTCAAGCTGTTAAGTTGCCCAGCGGTAGTATTCCACTTGATGCTTGAAAATTACATCCAAAGTTAAACATTTACATTCCTGAGTCGGGAGTGATTGAAAAATCCCAGATGTGGATCATCTCTAAAATACAGTAGGATGTTAGGATAGTGAGAAAAAGAAAAATGGGGAAAGGGGAAAAAAAATTGACAGAATGTTTATAACATTTTCTATTTTTAATATTTATTTAAAAAATGACCCTGCTCCTGTTCTTTTTAAAGCTTCTTACTCTAATGTTAGCATTTGTTGGAAGCATCTCGTTGTGCAGTTTAAAATACATAAAAAATACTGCCAATTCCTCTGATTGTTCAAGTTTACGCAGTGAGCAGTTGAGCAAAACAGACCAATAAAGTTCCAGGTTTAAGCCCTGGTCTTGCTGAATTAGCTGATGTGAGCAGCAGTGACACGAGTGGTGATTTCATTGGGCCCAGCCACCCCCAGGTTAGAGGCATTTGAACCCGTGATTCCTGGGGAAGGCTTGTGTGGATGTTGAATAAAATAATAATCCTTACATTTGTTATTGCACATTTCATTATTGCCCCACACTTGGTGAGAGAGCCTTCAGCCACTCCGCCCCCAAACTCTGGAATTCCATCCCCCAGTTACTCCGCCTCGCCCCCTCTTTCAAGTCCCGCCTCAAGACCCTCCTCTTCGACCATGCTATCGGTCACCCCCCTTCCCCTCCGCCCCCCCCTGAACCCAGCTCGGGTCTGAAATGCTGTACTCTGTCCAGTGCCTTGGGACGTCTTCCCGACGTGAAAGGCGCTATATAAATGTAATCTTGTTGTTGTTGTTCATGTCAGAAGCAAAAACGCCCAAAAGCAGTTTACAAGCATGCTCTGAAGTGCACTGATTGTTTATTTATGGATTAATGTGGCAGCCAATTTGCACACAGCAATGTCACACAAACAGCCATAAAGTGAAAGACCAATTTTATTTGGGGGGATTGTTGGTCAGGAGAAACTCCCTTCTTTCTGAACCAGGTGAGACTGACGGAGAGGGGAACAAAGCCAGCAGGAGAGAGGCCAGAATTTGTGTGAGTGTGAAGAGCCCGTTGCCATGGTAACAAGAGAGCTTGATTAGGCAAACTCATAGATTGCCTAAGCAAGTGTGCCTCACCATTCATAAAGGTTATCAGCCGTCACTGGGCTATGAGATCTTTAACATGAACCTGGATAAGCAGATGGGCCTCTGTTTAATGTCTCAGCTAAAGTACGGCTCCCCCAGCACTGCCCTGGAGCGTCAGTTTAGATGATATCATTTCTAAATCATGAGATGAGAAATGGGGCAATGATGCATCAAAAGTCTTCCAACACTCACTATCAATGCATGCCTACAAATATTGGCTAATAGAGAGAAAACAACCAACCGCTGGCTGGGGAACCGTCCCTCAGTTGAAGAACAAAATTGGAATAAACCACTTCAAGAGAGGGATGGAATTGTGAAAATTGGCAGGAGAAAAAATGCTGAATTTGGAATTTCTTGAACCTTTTGGCCGACAAGGTTAATCAGCATTTAAAACTGGATGCAGATCCCATTATTAATGCTATTTCTATATCAATAGAAACAATATTACAAAATGTGTTAAAAAATACAACAAGTGAAGAAATGTTCTTTATTAGGTGGCAGTTCTGTAAATCTGCTTTATAACAACCATTTTAAAGTATTTATCATTAAATTAAAGTATCTGAGTATTCAAACTGGTTCAAAAGATCTTTCTGTTTTGGGACTAATTCATGCCTCACAATATCCATGAAAATAAAGCAGGAAATGGCCATCACATGGATTAATTTTTACTGCTGCCGTGAAACCTAAGCATCATAATTGAAACATTTAACAAAAAAGCTGAATGGAAACATTTGCTTCCCTAGGTTTACATTTTTATACACTACTTATATTTATTGAACAATTACAGTCTCAAAAATATAAATGTTTTATATAAACATCCATCATAAAGACATACTTAGCTCTTTGGATCAAACTTGCTGTCCTTGTGATTTTTATCATACTGAATAGGACACAGGTGGACCTGCTCCCCTCACCTGTCGTGCTCACTGATTAAGTACTTGACTCGCAGTTGTAAGCTTTAATGGCTAGTTTTCGAAATAGTGGGATTTTAAGTGAACCAAATACTCAAAGAACTGATATTCCACTTAACAGACCCAGCTTCACCATTGAAACAGAGTCAGTCAGTGGAGTCATTTTGGTGGTAAAATGCCAAATGCGCTTACCTGGCCACAAAATACACAGTAAATTCACTTCACAGTATAATTTATGAAGCTCGTTGAGACATCTCAACGACATGATAAGGCGCTATGTCAAATGCAAGGATTATTATTATCATCATCACATGGATTGCAAATGTGACTCAATGTTAATTTCAATCAAGGTTTAGGATTTGATTTGGAATGGTTGTGAAAAATAGCCAACTATCATAAATAAAATGGGAATGAAAGGGCTTCTACAATTTAAATGAACCTAAGTATGGAGGGGAGGGCGGGCACACATTCCATTGTCATTTAAATATCAGATTCACATTAGCACACTGTTAACATGGATGTAAAGTGGTCTTTCATATACAAAAAAATGCAACACATTCTTTTACTACTCTGCAAATGTTTTTATAATACTAATCATCATCAAATCTGATCTTTGTTCCTTGGAATGCCTGTATCTGGGCCTGAGCTTTTCGTCTTTTACTTGCTTCCCACGAGGGATGAAGGGATTGCGGGGTTCTTGAGGTCATAACTCCAGGCCTCTCACGAGCCCCACCTCGAGCTGGCAGGTGCTTGTTCGGTGGGTTTCTCTGTACAACTGCTGTGCAGGCAAAAGATACAAAACCAAATTCATGTGAGAATTAGGAGGTCATAGCAGCAATCAGGGTTTGTACATTCACAATTAATAATATCATTTACCCAATGGAGACTTTGGGCAGTTCAAAGTTACACAAGGTAGAATGCAGGAGAATCTTTAAGATATGGCACATTTCCACTTTCCCAAGAACATGAACTGAAATCCATAATGCCAACCCTGATGCCTCACTGTGCTAACTTTACTCCATCATCTCCTCAATGCTTATAATACAGCCAAATCACTGCTCAATTGATCTACATTAGTTTAACTTGAGTTGTGGGATGGGAAGGAGGGGGGGTTAAGAATAATTAATACCTGAGATAATTTCCCCCCCCAAATGAGTCAATGACATCTAAACAGGGCTCTGATTAGACCAGTAAAAGCACCATCAACGTAAACAGTGTGTTCTGCAAGGAATCCTCTGTACATTCAGCAAAGTTGAGACTTTGCGACATGCAGGGTTTCTCAAATTACCGCCCCATCTCCAACCTCTCTTTCCAAGGTCCTGGAATGAGTCGTTGCTTCCCAGCTTCACTCCTTCCTCTCCCGCCACTCCCCTCACAAACCCCTCCAATCGGGTTTCTGTGCTGCTCACAGCACAGATACAACTTTGGTCAAAGTGACCAATGACATTTTGTCCATCTCTGACTAGAGCTCTGTCTGTCTCCACATCCTCCTTGACCTCTCCGCTACCTTCGATAATGTTGACCACTCTATCCTCCTCACCGCCTCTCCTCTCACTTCTGTCCTTGAGTGGTTCAGATCCTACCTCTCAGTCGCTCCACTCTGTCCTTGGCCTCTCCTCTTCAATATCTACATGCTCCCTTTTGGTGACATCATTTGCAGAGATGGGGTCAACTTCCACATGTATGTAGATGACACCCAACTCTATCTCTCTGCCTCCAGCCTAGACTCCAGGGCTGCGCTGACAAAATGTCTGTCAGACATCAAGTCCTGGATGAGAGCTAACTTTTTACAGTTGAACGTCAAGAAGACCGAGGCCCTCCTGATTGGCTCCCATCAGCACTTCCAAATCTCAGGCTGTGTCAGCATCAACATCCAAGGATGCACACTCCACCTCACCAAGCCAGTCAGAAACCTTGGGGTCTTGGCTGACCCTCAACTGTCCTTTTTACCCCACATCTGGGCCATGATCTGCTTTGCCTTCCCCCACCTCCGCAACATCACCCAGCTCCATCACTGCCTCACCCCTCAGGCCACCAAAACCCTCATTCATGCATTTAACATATCTAGGATCGACTACGCCAACTCCCTGCTTGTCGGCCTTCCCAACTCTTCCCTTCACAAGCTGCAGATCATCCAGAACTCTGCAGCTTGTGTCCTCTCCCGCACCAGGCTCCACGACACCATCACACCCACCCTTGCCCGGCTCCTCTGGCTTCCCATCCCCCAGAGGATAGATTTAAAAATCCTCGTTCTCGCCTCCAAGGCTCTCCAAGGCCTTGCCCCTCCCTATCTCTGTACTCAGTTTAACAGATGCTGAACGGAACCATGATGCGAGTTGGCCAAAAGAGAACCCACCTGCTCTGTTGAACTTGGTGTTTGTTTGGTGACTCCTGAGAAAACAGAAAAAAAAGTTTGCAACATTTTGTATCATACCAGTGTAAAAACAACACTCACCTTTTAAGCACTTCCTTTTAGTTTCCAGATTAAAAACAGCTGGATCCTTCATTCTTTTTACAGCTTAATTAACGCACACAAACTATGTCCTGAAACTGACATGAAACATAGCTCTTATTTACCTCTTCAGCTCAGCAGCTTTTGAACTCAGATTAGTACAGAAAACAGACTCAAGCTTTATCCTTTTAGAGGTGTTCTTGTTTTTATCAGCAGTGCCAGAGGCAGCAATGTTTGCTTTCCTCACACTGCTGAATGCAGTTTTCTTTCCTTGTTCCTCGGTGTTGATTTCAGAGTCAGTGTCGCCTTCTTGTTTCTTCTTCTTTGTTCTCTTCACTTTTCCGATAAAGAAATCATCCAATGAAGAATCATCATCGCTGGATGACTGATTATAAAATCTCTCCTCAGTACTATCATCAAAATATTCCTTTTCTTCATCACTGGAGCTCTCTAAGTTATTGGTGATGTCCAAATTAATGGTATTGTCTTCAACAGACTTGGTTGGTTGTGTTTCAGCGGCAACTTGCGGTTCTTTTAGTGTCTGGGATGATATTGACCTGTTTTCTTCTCCCACTTCCTGAGACATTGTTGATTCTTTTGCAGCTTGAGGTACAGAATTGCTATCCTTATCCCGGTTTTCTCTATTCAGAGTTTCCAGTTCACATTTCCTCTCTTTAATTGCAAGGATTTGTTCCCCAGCTGTTGTTACGGTTTCCCCATCTGCAAGCTTGGTTGGCTTCACCTTGGTTGCTTCATTGGGTGAAACTAGTTGCTGTTCTGCCTGTTGTACCGGTTCCTTTACCACATCAGGCTTATTGCACGAGTCTTGCTCTTTTTCTTTTTGCTGATGCCGAGAATCTTTGAATGCATCTACAGCAACTGCAAGAAAACAAGGAAAATCTTCAGTTAAACTCCAATCAAGTACATTTGTTGCTTATCTTACCCTACATTCGTTTTTTCCCAGTTTCTAGATGTAATATTTGTATGAGCCAGTTGAAAATGCAGAAGACATTTGTTTATGGGTCTGCTCACTTCAACATAGAAACAGGAGTAGGCCATTTAGCCCCTCAAGCTTGTTCTGCTATTCTACATGATCATGGCTGATCTGTACCTCAATTCCAATTACCTGCCCTTGCCCCGTATCCCTTGATATTCTGACCCAACAAATATCTATCCAGTTTATCCCCCCCGATCATCTGTCTCACTACTTCTTCGTACCTCACAACCAAAACAGCTGAAACCCTCGTCCAGGCCTTCATCACTTCCAGGCTGGACGATTCCAATGCCCTCCTCGTTGGTCTCCCCAGCTCCATCATACACAAGATTCAACTAATTCAAAACTCTGCCTCTAGGATACTAACCCATACAAAAGTCTGTACCCCCATCACACCAGTCCTTGCCAGGATCCACTGGATCCCAACCATTAAATGGATTGATTTCAAGATCCTTTTACTCGTTTTCAAATCCCTTCATACCCTCACAATTCCCTACCTATCCTACCTGCTTACCCCCACTCCACTACCCACTTCCTCCACTCGACTGGCTCGCGCCTCCTGTTTGACCCTCATCACCTCCGCTCCCCATTGGTGGCCGTGCCTTCTGCCACTACGCCCAGAAACTCTGGAACCGTCTTCCTCAACCCCTCTGCCTTAACCCCCTCATTCTCCATCTTCAAATCTCACCTAAAGATCTTCCTTTTTTGATCGTGCTTACGGTCACCTCCCCCCTCCCTCTCCCCCTGGCTCGGTGTCAGACTCCGCCACTGTCAAGTATTCGGGGATACTGCCCCGCGCGAAGGGCGCTATATAAATGCAAGTTGTTGTTGTTCTCCTTTGCTGGGGTACACTTCAATGAGTGTTGACAATCTTTAGTACTTTGCTGAAGTGGCCACTGTTCTGTGGTCAGCAGAGACAGTGATTGTCACCAAGCTGTAATAATAATAATAATAAACCTTGCATTTGATATAGCGCTTTTGACGTCTCAAAGCACTTACTGCAAAGTGAATTGACTGTATGTTTGTGGGCGAAACACAGTAGTCAACTGCGCACAGCAGTGTCCCACAACCTGTTGTGGATTTATGTGACCAATTTATTCTTGTTTTTTTCTTGTAGGGATTACTATCAGGCGTGTGGAGTAAGCAGACTATTCAACTATTGGGCCACCAAAACTGCACCCAATTTTGTCCTCACCCAAAGCTTTCATATATGGATTTTCCAATAAAAGATTGTTATGAAAAATAGCAATTATGCATTTATTTCTGAACCATAGATTTAACATTTTTCCTCAAATCTTAAAGGTTCTTTGAAAGTTATGAACAGGATAAAATAAAAACAGGACCTTATCCAACTTTAATCTTGTTCACAGTATCATAATAGAATAGGACTTAAAAACAAAACACTGCATAATAAAGATGAAGGTCTCTGAAGTGGACAGATTAAGTGGGTTAATTCTTTTATTGCAGATATTTTAGTGTGAAGTGAAGCAGTATTTTGGGGGGAAATGAGAAAATATTTTTATGGTGCATGAACCTACTCATTATGAGAACATACAGATGATGGATTCATAGAATCATAGAATCTTACAGCACAGGAGGCATTCAGCCCATTGTACCTGTGCCGACTCTTTGAAAGAGCTACCCAACAAGTTCCACTCCCTGCTCTTGCCCTGCAAATTTTTCCTGGAATGAGGTACTTAAAAAGATATCACAATCCAGAAAGTGATGTGATATACAAGACAAAAGCTGTTTTTGTGAAACCAAGCCCCCACTCAATCTTCCACAGTACTCGCAAGCCCAACCTTCCATATCTGTGCAGATAAATGTCTTACACAAGAACTATGGCATTGCATTGCGCGTGACCTCTTGGATCAGTCATCTGTAAGTTTGTGTATCCATAGTTGGAGATAAAATGATAAAGATTCACTTAGCCAAACAGCCTACTGAAATACTCTCAACATAAGAGAAGGAAACAAACCACTCAATACCACAACATGCCATCTTATCAGTGAAACATAAACTGTTGCTTCTTGACAGACCATCACTCCACATTTAGGGTGAAACAGAATGCTCCCTCCTCTCTCTATTCTCTCTATGTGGAGTCCTGTAGCTCAGTGGTTAGAGCACTCGCTTTGCAAGTGAGAGACCTGAGTTCAATTCCAGGCAGGGTGAAACCTTGGGCAAGTTTTCTTACTCCACACACCTAATAATCCCTCCAAAACCAAAAACAATAATAAATTGGTCATTTTCAATCTACGACTGTTTGTGGGACACTGCTGTGCACAATTGGCTGCCGCGTTCGCCCACAAATATACAGTCAATTCACTTTACAGTGTGTTCTGTGAAGCGCTTTGGGATGTCCTCCTGACATGAAAAGCGCTATATCAAATGCAAGGATTATTATTATTATTATTATTATTCCTTGTCAGCTTTGCGTAGTCCAACAATTGAGGAGCATTAGGCTACTCCTCCTGTTCCAAACCCACAGCAATGTTTAGGTGGTAGAAATACACAACACAGCCAACCCCGCCTCTTCCATTACATAATTATATGAGTTACAACCTTGTACTGTTGTAGCCAAGAATGTTTGGAATTCTCACTCAAGGCAGACAAGGAGGCTCTCCTGGTGGACGATTTGTTTTATATAGGAGTCAGCTTTGCTCAGACAGCAACACTCACTGCAGATAAGCTGTAATCTTTGCCTACTTCAGAGTAATTCATTGAGATGTTTTGTCCCGATGAGACACTACATGAAAGCCAAGTACGTTACGCTCATTTATTTTAGGATCCATCGGAACTCAGAAATGTATTGAGCAATTGTATTGTATGCGTTGCCTTTTACACTGTATTTGAAAAAGATTCAACCTGTATCGAACTCTTCCCAGCAAGACAAAAAAACTTGTGGTTTTTCTTAATGCGTAATTATTTTATAACTTGTTTTTCCAAAAATGTAAACTGTTGTGGGGAGCCAAATACAGCTTTTTCAGTATTCTGTAACATCAAAAAGAGAATATTCCAATTTCACAGAACCTTCCCTTTAATGAACTGCCAAAACTTAATGCATGTTTTTATTTCACTTCTAAAATGACGACCGACTGACTTTGATATGATCCAGACCATCTCACTATCCTTGTGACTGTATGGATGGTTGATGCTGTAATATCATCAGTGTGAGAAGTTAAGAGGTCACAAAAAAAGTATCAAGTTTTAAAATAGGTTTGGCTTGGGGATGGGTGGCACAGTGGGTGAAAGTCACCAATCTCTGCTGAATATTAAGGCCGCTACACAAGTCCTATAATAACAACAATAATAATTCTTACATTTGATATAGCCCTTATCATGTCTTTGAGACATCTCAAGCGCTTCACAGAATATACTGTAACGTGGATTAACTGTATATTTTCTGGGGCAGATCTACAGCACAAGTCTGCTCTGCATTCAGCAAGGAGTTGTCAATCTCACCTGGATGAAGAGTGGACAAAAAATGCAAAGTTGGAGGTGGCAATTTCTATACATTCAATGTAGGGTGGATTTCAATGTGTCAGGCTGAATGGTAGCACTATTGCCTGAGTCAAAAATTTGTGGGTTCAAGCCCCATGTCATGAATTTGAGCTCACATAGTTTGAAGTTGAAATTCAAAAGCATTGCTTGGGAATGTGCAAATTGTCCGAGGTGCCATCCTTTGGATGAGGTATGTTGTGGTATGGTCGTTTATGGAACATTTTTGTGGGCAAATTGTTTGCCACATTTGCCCACAAAATATATAGTTACTACGTTTTACAGCAAATTCTGTGAAGCTAGGCTATATGTAAAATAGGAGTGCTTGACAAGGATACTGGGTTCAATGATAATAGGTTTTATTCCTTAGAAATGACTGGAGGCTCTGATAGATAGAAAAATTAGTGCTGCTCGCAGGTGCAAGAATGATCAGCACTCAAACATAAGGATGAACAAGCTGAGTTTCTAAGATATTAGCTTACAAATGTAGACCTCGTATCTCCAATTTAAATGTAAATAATTAAGAACATTTAACTTTTTGACAGTTGTTTTGTCTTACCTTTAATAGCCGCAATTTTCTTGCTCACCAGTGGATGGGATGCTAATCGTGCAATTGCCCGCTCGGTCACTGTGCAGTTAGGCTGCAAAGAAAAAATACACAAGTTGACATCTACAATCTGTTTAAGGCATTAATCGCTGTGGTATTCCTAGGTTATTGGAAGCTAGTTTATCCCATGGCTAATGAATTCAAACTTAATAACAGGAATTTATAATGTTGTATATAATAGGGTTTCAGCACAGTGATTAGAGTTAGGGAACAGATACTGTGAAACATATTGATGATGATGATGATGATGATGGTGGTTTAGAAGGCCCTTGTGTTGGCTTGCCAAAATTGACTCAGAGTCAGAAGGTCATGGGTTCAAAGCCCATATCAGTACTTGAGTTCATAGTCCAAGCTGACACACCAATTCAGAACTGGGTGATGTGCTTTATTGTAGGAGGTACTGTCGTATGGAAACGAGTTAAACTGAGGTCTGGCTTCAAAAAACGTTCACAATGTGAGTAAATTGCTGTAAAGTGCTTTGAATGTATACAGTGTTAAAAACCACAGTGCCACATGTCTGCCCATTTTACCAGTCTTTCTATGTCCATTTTAAAGCTTCTAGAATTGAACAAATTCAGTCTTAACTTTGAAGATGAAGATGTTTTTTGTTACTTCCTAAAAGAACTTGCCCAAAAGTGGCTTCAAAATTAAGGCCGTGTTTCATAATTTGCCAAATTCTGGATTCTCTGAAATGCTACATAAATACAATAAATCCAGACCCAGATGGAATTTCTCCGCACGTATGGGGCTGTAGGATCCACATTCCTATGTCTTTTCAACTGCAATTCAAATACTTAAAACAAGATGTTCTTTAAATGGTGCAATCATTTGGCAAAGTTGGAGAGTATATTAACAGTTGTGAAATTGCACAATAGTGACATCTGTTGAAAATATAACCACTTTTGTCAAGGTACATATTTGTTCTAAATGCCTCTTTTTTCTGCTCACAAGAGAAAAACAAAGAAAGTGTTATCTTATATTTTAAGTGACAAAGCAAATGTACCAGGAGAATTGTTAACACAAGCAGCNAAAAAGGAATGATCCATCTGTTTGTTGTTTAAACTTACCCCATGGGTACACTGAACACTAGAATTTCAAAATAATCTTCGGCTTTTTCATGGAGTTGGGGAAACCTGAGGGGTGGATTGGAGTGGGGTGGGTGATACAACATTACCAAAAGCATTGTCAAAAGATAGGTCTTAATGTGGGCTTTGAAGGTGGGGAGAGAAGGGCAAGGCAGAGGCACTCCAAGGATGACATATCTGGGGAGCAATAACTGTAATCTCCCCCCAAAAGGATAGCATAGTCAGGGAGGGGACATGAAGCACAGTGGAGAGTGGCCGGGGCAGCAAGGTCGCTGGAGGTCGGGTAGTTTGAAACCGTGGAGGAAATTGAGAACGAGAATCTTGAATTCGATCCACTGGGGGATGGGAGCAGCAGGCTGAGGTAGTGGGCTTAGAGAGGGAGGTGATGGGCTGTGGAGTTCTGAATGGTCAGTAGCCTGGGAGTCTGGTGAGCAGGGCATTTCAATAGTTGAGCCCATACGTAAAGCAGGCATGAATGAGATTGGAGGAGCTAGAAGAGGGAGTTGGAAAGGAATGAGCAAAGCTGGGAGGCGATGACTTGTTCCAGCACCTTTGAGGGAAGAGCGGGTTGGAGTTAATACTAATAATAATCCTTGCATTTGATATAGCACCTTACTGGGTCTTCGAGACATCTCAAAGCGCTTCACAGAATATACTGTAAAGTGAAAACAAAAACAGAAGTCGCTGGGAACACTCAGCAGGTCAGGCAGCATCTATGGAGAAAGGAAAGTGAGTCAATGTTTCGGGTCCATGACCCTTCATCAGAACGGAGGACCTGGAGAACTTTGTTAGAACGAAGAACGGAGGTCGTGGACCTGAAACGTTGACTCACTTTTCTTTCTCCATAGATGCTGCCTGACCTGCTGAGTGTTCCCAGCGACTTCTGTTTTTGTTTTCAGATTTCCAGCATCTGCAGTATTTTGTGTTTTGTTTTATACTGTAAAGTGAATTGACTGTATATTTTGTGTTCAAAATAATAAGTTGAATACTATATCATACTTTTTACATATGCGTAATCCTAAACCCTTACACTGCAGCATCTTCAAGGCTACAGGGATAACATTCAGGACCTGCAGGAATTGCAAAAGACGTGGCCCGTGGAGTAAACAAATTCTGGATTTCTATCCTCTGCCGACATGAACTAGTCGTTATTTACACAACTCACTGAGGGTCTCTGCAGGCGGTGCTGTTACTGCAAGAATATAACAATTTTACACCATCAAAAAAGCCTGGACCACTCCATTCCCACGATCTTTCTCCCATCCTACCTCTCGACACATGTACATTGGAGGAATCGTTTGCAACCAGACAGGAAACAGCATCTGCTCTGGAAGAGCGCCCTGTAGATATGGCTGTTCTGACCAGACAAGCCATTTCGGCCAAGGTAGTGGGGGGAGAGTCCGTTACGGCTTTAAAACAATTAAGATATGGGTGAGGAAAATAGAAATGAAAAAGTATTTTGATGCGGGTTGGAGAAAAGAACTTTGAAGTTCAAAAATTTTATTATTAATAATAATCCTTGCATTTGACTTAGCACCTTATCACTTCGAGATAATAATAATAACCTATGGATTTGACATAGCATCACATCACTTCGAGATAATAATAATAATAATCCTTGCATTTGACGTAGCACCTTATCTTGTCGTCGAGATGTGTCAAAACTCTTCACAGGATAAACTATAAAGTGTATTGACAATTCTGTGGGCAAAACAGAGTAACCAGTTGCGCACAGCAGTGTCCCAAAAACAGCCATGGAGTGAGTGAACACTTTTATTTGGCAGATTTGTTCACCAGACACCAAGAGAAACTCCCTTCTCTTTTCGAATAGTGCCATGGGATCTTTAATGGTCACCTGAACAGGCAAACGGGACGTAGGTTTAATATCTCAATCGAAGGACGGCACCTCAAACAATGTGACACACCCCAGCACTGCATGGGAGCATCACCTTTTAGACTATATAATTCCAAGTCCTGATGTAAAACTTGAACCCATAACCTTCTTCCACAAATCAATATCCTCCCTTTCAAAAATCTCCTAAAAAAAAACATTCTTTGGTCGTGCATTCCATAATCTCTAAATTTTGGTCCATTTCTTGCCCAGTATCTACTTTCAATTGTCCTTTTACACAATTGGTTCTATACAGAGGCAAAATATTATTTTATGAAACTGAAGATGGCGGAAATTACTTCTGAGGTAGAAGATTGTACAGACACTGTACAATCCTATTTGCTAAACTGAAAGTGAATACACAAAGACTTCACATTCACATGGGCTTGATAAACTCTTCGAAAAGAGAAGTCAGTTTCTCTCTTTCCCCCCCCCCGGTCATGGAATTAAATTCTTTGGATCAATTAACAACCATGTTCCCAAAACAGCTCAGGTTTGAGCCCTTAGGCTGCAGATTCCAGACACTGCTTTTATTTTATGTAATGTGTTGAGGATTTGGTGCCAGTGACTTTCAGTTTCTGTGGAAAAATACTAAATTCTGGACAAGTCTGAAGAGATGTTTTACTGTTGTCCTATCAATGAGTGTCAGCTCTAAAACCATACCCCAGAAATGCATTTTTCTCATCACTTCTAGATCTTAGTGAAAGTACCTCAAATCTATCTTTAAGAGAAGTGTCTGCATTTTAAATTTTCCAGATGGATTTCAACTGACAACAATTACCTGAGTCAAGAATTTCTACCAGTTAGAAATACTACTATAACCTTTTGCCAGCATCAACAACTGAGAATTCTGGCTCAATTCTCATTTCAGTTCTCCATATAATTCTGGAATCCTGTAGCTCAGTGGTTAGAGCACTCGCCTCGCAAGTGAGAGACCTGGGTTCGATTGCCGGCAGGGCGAAACCTTGGGCAAGGTTCCTTACTCCACACGCCTGATGATAATCTCTCAAGAAAATAAAAAAAAATAACACTCAGGTCACTCAATCCACGACTGTTTGGGGGGCACTGCTGTGCGCAATTGGCTGCCGCGTTTCGCCCACAAATATACAGTCAATTCACTTTACAGTATATTCTGTGAAGCGCTTTGAGAAGTCTAGAAGACGTGATAAGGCGCTATATCAAATGCAAGGATTATTATTATTATTATAATTGAGTCCTGGTCTTTGGGTCGTGATATATTGCGCACATACAGCACAGCAAAGTCTGCACTAGCCACTAACCTATATCCTGAGGCAAACGTACAATTGGTTATGTTTTTCTAACATAAAACTTCTGGGTGTTTAAAGAATTTATTTTGTTCTGTACTCAGATGATCCTTTAAATAACTAAGATGCAATGAATATGATGTTTTTTTTACCTGCAATACACTTCATGCAGTTATTGTGAACCACTGTCTGCTCCACAGTGCTTGGCCAGACTGCCACAACCTGGTCATAATCATACCAATTAAGAACGTCTTGCTTGAAGCAGCAGGTACAATTGCAGGTACCTGGTAACACCACAGACTTGGTAGTAATGAACCTTCTGACTGAAGCTACTGGTTTCTATAGCAATTCCAAACAGTTATAATGTTTCCTACATGGGTGGAGAAATGCTACCCCACTGAACAAATAATTTGATTCTTGCACCCACTGGACACAAGAGGATGAATTCCAGTGGTGACGGAAACATTACACTGCAGTTACCGCAATTTCAGGAGGGTGGTTCAGATTAACAGAAGCAGCGCAAGAGGAAAGGAAACTTCCTACATCCTTTTCAAGCTCAGCAGGAGAATCCAAGAGTGTCAGGCATGAATGCATCTGGAGGATGGTGCCTTGTGCTGCTCTCCTTGTGTTTCCATAACAAATCCAGTTAACCCAGCTAATGGTTTTCACTTTTTCACTGTTAGAGCAATATTATGACTGGCGTCAGCCTGGCACAATCAGTAGGAATCTCAGTCAGCAGGTTGAGTACATTGAGTTCACAGTCAAGGCTGACAATAATGTTTGCATTTATGTTGAGATGTCTCAAAGTGCTTCACAGGATGCTGTAAAGTGGTGTGACCAAATGTAGTTTGTGGATGAACATGACAGCCAATTTGCACACAGCAATGTTCCATGTACAACCATGAAGTGAATGACAAATTTTACTTTGGGAATTTTGGGACACGACAATGCTGGGGCTGTGCCCCATTGTCGGAGGTTGCATCCTTCAAATGAAATGTTAACCCCAGGCCAAGTCCACCGCTTCAGGTGGATGTTAAAGATCCTATAGCACTACTCAAAAGGAGAAGAGAGTGTCTCCTGGAGCTCCAGTCAAAAATCCCCTAGATTAAAAAAGGGGGTCACTCACTTCATTTGTAGGGCTGCTGTGCATAGATTTGCTGCCATGTTCAACTACAAATACACTTGGCAGAAAACTCTTTTCAGCACTTTAAGACATTTTTCCTAAGGTGCAATATCAATTACAAGGATTACTATTATTATCTGCTTTAAATAAAAGGCTTGATACAAGAATGCTTAGATTGAGACTGACATTCCAGATCAGGGAGAAAAAATGTAATAAGTTCTTTTCAGATATCTCATAGTCCAGGCTGGCACCCCAGTGCAGTATTGGAGGAGCGTTGCTTTTTTGAAGGTGCCATCCAGATGAAAACTTTAAACAGGTCATGTTGACTTATTTTAGAAATGCTTTAACGATCCCATGACCCTATTTAAAAAGAGATGTCAAAGCCAACGATCTCCAGATTAATTGCTCATTCGTCGCATGGCTGTTGTTGTAATTGTACTCTATGCAAAATGGCTGCTGCATTTGGCTAAAACTAAACTGCAACTGATTGAAGTACTTTTGAGAAATTGATGTGATTATGTACTATGAGAATGTAAGTCCCATTTTTCTTGGTATCCGAAGTCTTGATGAGTTGGGAGAGAGTTTTTGGTCCAGCAGAATTATTCAAGACCCTCTTTATGCCAGAACAAAGAATACTGAAGGAATTCTGCAGAGAAGTCTCGAGGTCGGTCGGGGGGTGGGGGGATGGGGAAGGAAGAAGAGGGGTAAGGAAGAGATTCCTTAAGTGCTATTCTCTTACACTATTGTGTTAGGTGGCACTCAGAATTATAAAACAGGGTTAAGGCTGAGGTGGTGGCAATGCTGCCTATTAACCAGAAACTTTGTTCAATTATATACACTTAATCGGAAGAAATACTGGGAGCTTTTAGTGATCTGTTCCAAATAGGATGGAACTTGTACATATTGAATTTGAACGTATGTCATTCCTTCTGATTCTCCCAAACCAAAGCCTATTATCATTTGAAAATATAAGCAGGATGTTACAAGATGATGAATTCTAGTTACCCAAATAAAGTTCAGCTTTTACTGATTCTTTGCTGATTCTGATAAAAGTTTCAACCTACCAACAACCTTGGCCCATCAGTACTACAGGAGCCATAATAAGAAAAACATTTTATTTGTAGGAAAAACAAGAGAACGAATACTGAAAAAGTAATTGGAAAATAACTCGTCATTTTAAGAGGAAAAAAAACTAATAACCCAAAAATAACAAGAATTTGTGTCGAAGCTCCCAGCGGCAAATTTTCAGCTTCTAAATGCTCAATACAATTTGCTGTATTCCTCTTTTTAGCAATCTATTACAAATAGGATAAAAGTGAAAAAGATCAAAATTTGAACAAATTTGTTATTGTCATTGTTCAAGTCGATTTCTCCACTTTTCATTATGTAACTAATAGTAAATGATGAATTTGATCCAAGCAAAACAGTTTCTCTCTCGATATTTTCTTGATTACGGGCAAGTTTGCAACTGTATTGCATTTCTCTTCTCAACTGGCTCCTGAGGGAGCAAAGCTGTTTAACGCCATCGTAAATTTGAAAGATGGTAGCTATCTTGTTTCGTACGTACATACAGCTGTTTTTCACACTAAACTTGGCTTGGCCTCTTTCAGGGACAAGGTGCCAACATTTTATTTTAATAACTTTTCCCCCTCACTTTTAGTGTCAATGCACTCTTTTTTAATAACAAAAAAGCTATCATGTCCTGGTCATTATATTTGCTGGCAATCGTAATTTTCAATATTTTTCTAAAGGGAAACATCTCTAAATGTTGTTACTCATATGCAGCCTTCACAAAAGCACAATGGGGCATAATAGAGCTATTTTCATATCGATAAAACCTTAAACGATTGATGGCTGAAATATGAAAACATCTCGGCTCGTTTTACGTGTATGGAATCCAACTATAATAGGATTCATGCTGTCAGATGTGATCCACATGACAGCTTGCTTTACTTTATCATTGATATGGGAACTGAAAAATTTCACAGCATTTCTATTCGTTTGCTGGCCTGCTCATTCTGTACATTTTCCAAGTTACTTCAAAAGTGGTCTGTTGGCAGGAATTCCACAAAGAAGACAGGAATCCAACCACAGAAAGAATGGATGAGCTTGCAAATATGTCAATGACTTTGAAGTCTTTAAACCAGTGTAATCTTCAGATCCAATCCAAGAATCTATCTAAATGAAAATTGCAATTTTACTTTGGTCCAAAGTTGTGTTATTCAAATCTAACTCTGCTTTCTCCAAATAGCAATGTTTCCCTAGAAAGAGACTTAAACACAATGTTTGTAAAATAAAATAAATGACTGGTGAGAAACAACCTAAACTCACAATTTTCCAACAATAAACAACAAAATAACAAAACTACATTTGTATAGTGTCTTTCATGTCAGGAAGTCCAAAGGCGCTGGACAATCAGTATTCCATTTATATTTCCGAACATAACTTCATCTACTGGTCAGAGGGAGGGAACGTGATCTTTAAGCGTCATTGCTGCAAAACTTGTCTTCGAAGTTCTCAAGCAACAACGCATTCCAGGAATTTGAGGGGGTGGGGGGACCTAGAGTGGGAGATGTGCATAGATTTTGGGGGTGGGGGGCAAGAGTGTGTTGTGGTAGATGTAAAGAGGGCGCTGAGAAGAGTTGGCACCTATAGGTATGGCACAAAGAGATCGGTTGCCCAAGATGCCAGCAACATTTTTTTTGGGGGGGTGGGGAAGGAATGAGAAGAAGAAACCATCCAAGTATATCCACTACATTCAATGAAAACTTTTTTAAAATTCTCATAGATTATATAACAAAATACACAATTCTCGTCTATGGGAATTTGAACACAAAGGCTCACTGCATTCTAATCCATTGTACGATGATCTTCATAAATCAATTTTGTATTGAAAAACTGAGTCCCAAAATGACCTCCCCAAACAATCTGGTTCTTCAGGGGATTTGTTAAAATCACATCTTCCTGTGAATTTTACACAGCAAACACCAAATGCTAAGGTCAAACAACGTGAACCGTGGTTTTCCACAGGTCTATGACGGTAAGAAAAATGTGGTGGGCAAGTGAAAGAACAGCTCTCCCTTTCCAGTCTGCCTTGACCCCCCCTTTACCTCAGCTTTGGGTGACTTCTCCAAGCTGCATTTCATCTCAACTAATCTACACTACAAGGGAAGAAAAGCGCAAATGCTATCAATTTGAAATGAAAACAGGAATTCTTAAAATGCATGAAAGCTGAATCAACATCTCAAACAGGGGGAAAAAAAGGCTCAGTGTTTCAGGAATGTCCCAGAGTCAGAATTGAAACTGTAACAGTGAGCTGCTAACGTAATTTTTTTGTGACTTATCCTCTCCTATCCCAGAGTGATTACCTCCCCCCATCAGCAAGTCCATTGTTTCACTTCTGATTCATACTCAAAATTGTAACGTATTTTTCCTTTTCAGGTGGCGATTGACCTGCTGTCCATTTTAGTAATAATAATAATAATCCTTGCATTTGATATAGCCTCTTATCAAGTCTTCGAGAGACTCAAAGCACTTCACAAAATATACTGTAAAGCGAATTAACTGTATATTTTGTGGGCGAAACAAGGCAGCAAATGGACTGCAGTGACCAATTTATTATTTTTTTTGAAGCAGTTATTACTCCGGAAAAGCGGTCCACCAATCGACTAACAACTGGGTTCCTACTTACTGCTAAGCAAACAGGGGAATGTGGAGTAAGGAAACTTGCTCAACATTTCGCCCTGCCCAGGAATCAAACTGTCTCTCGCTTGCGAGGAGAGTGCTCTAACCAGTGAGCTATAGGACTGCACATTTGATGATAATCCTCGTGTCATCACATTGGAATGTCTCAACATTTCAGTCTTCTGTTGGGTAGAAGCTGTGTATTTTCTTGGCAAATGTGGCAGCCAATTTGCACACAGCAATGACTCACAAATAGCCATTAAAGAAATGAATGGCCTTTTTTTCTCTGGGCCACACGATCTTTAATGTTCACCAGAACAGACAAGATGTGACCTTGTTTTAACATCTCATCTGAAGGGCAGCACCTCCGACAATGCGGTGCTCGCCCACAACTGCTCGGGATTGTTAGCCTGGACCATTCCTCGAAATCCTGGTGTGGGTTTAAATTCGCAACCTTCTAGCAAGAGGCAAAAATCCCATCATCTGAGTCAGGCTAACACCACACTGTTCTGAAATGTCAACCACGACTAATCCCAATGTGGAGCGTCAGCCACAACCTTCTGACTCAGAAGCGACACACTGAGCCAGGTTGACACACATAGGCAATTAGAAAGTGTTAAACACAGGTCTCCTCTACCTGTTCTGATGGATGTTAATAGATCACATATTATTTGAATAGAGAAATTGATTTTTTTCTGGTATTGTTGCCAACAATCTTGCAGATAAAAAAAAATTGGTCATTGATTTCATAGTTGTTTGTGGGACATTGCTGGGTGCAAATTGGCTGTCGTGCTGGTCTTCAACAATACACAGTCACTGCACTTTACAGTAAATCCTGTGAAGCACTTTGAAATGTTACGATGACGCTGTCACAAATTCAAGGTTTATTATTATCATGATATAAGGCACTTAAAACTTTGCAACCATAGATTTTGTATTGTGATACTAAGGTATCTTGCGATGCAGGTGAGTATTGCTGCAATTAAAATTCAAGCAATACAGTATACTGTTTAGAAGGATGGAATTCACTTTTCATCTGAATTTTGAATGATTTGTAAATTTTTGACTACGACAAATTCAAACAGCCCGAGATTTTGTTTCACTTCCTAAACTACAGACCACCAATTACCTTTGTCCATCATCATTAACTACTGAACTACAAAACTCATTGCACCTTTAAGAAAATCTAATCCAGACGTGGTTAATCCACTCACTTACAGTTTAAAATTCCAACTCGGTGCAATTTTCTTACATACAGAAATTGAGGCACAGAAAAGGGGGGGGAGGGGGTGGAACATTAAAATCTCCTATGGAACTCATGGCAGTGGGATGTGTAACTTAAGAGAATGAACTAAACGGTGAACAAGTACTTCAGTACAATATCAATAATAAACTGAACTAGTGAGTCCTCCCCTCCCAACAAGAAATGAGTTGTAATACCCTTTTCACTGAAGCAGTTTTGTTAGATTGGATGGCATGTAATCGTGGTCACAACATGATGTTACTCTAATCACCACAAGACTGGATAAATACCATTATTTTTCCCTTGAGTGCTAAGGCTGTATCCTGCTACATACATGCAACTAATTCTCATTTCTCAGACTTAACTCGTCATTGTGTACTTTTAGTAAACTCAAAATAATCTCACCATCAAATTCCCTGTAATAAAATGTCAGATGGTTTAGAGGAATTCATGATCTGCAGCTCTATATCTTTTTTTGAAATGTTGAACAATGACTCAGATATATTCCTCTGGATTACTGTCATTCATCCATCTCATTTCTGGTCTTGGGATACATGGATATCTTGTTCGACCCTGAACTGTCCTTTCTCCCCCACATCCATGCCATGACTGGCATTGCCTACCACCACCTCCGCAACATTACCAGACTCCGACACTGCCTCACCCCTCAGGCTGCCGAAACCCTTATCTATGCATTCGTCACATCAAAGTTCGATTATGGAAATTCCCTCCTCATCGGCCTTTCCAACTCTTCCCTTCACAAGCTGCAAAACTCTGCAGCTCGTATACTCTCATGCCAGGCTCCATGACCCCATTGCTCGCACCCTCGCCCGACTCCACTGGCTCCCCATCCCCCAGAGGATCGAGTTCAAGATCTTCGTCCTCACCTTTAAGGCCACCCATGGCCTTGCCCCCTCCTACCTCTGACCTGCTGACTCCCTACCAACCTGCCCGCTCCCTCGTTTCAGCGAGCTCTGACCTGCTCCATGTCTCACGCCCTACCATCGGTGGCCGGGCTTTCAGCCTCTCTGCCCCCACACTCTGGAATCCATCCCACGGTCCCTTTGCCTCGCTTCCTCCCTTGCCTCCTTCAAGGCCAGCCTCAAGACCCTTCTCTTCGACTGTGCTTTTGGTCTCCCTCCCATCTCTCTGCCTTCCCTCACCCCTACACCAGTCCTCCCCCATGCTCGGGCCCCGACACCTGACTGTTCAGCACTTTGGGACGTCCTCCCGACGTGAAATACGCTCTATAAATGTAATTTTGTTGTTGTTGTTGTGGGAGGATGTTGGGATCTGTGGCACAGCTTAACACTGGCAATTGTCAACACAACAGTCATTATGTTTGGAAGCAAAAAGTCATTATGTTTGAAATCCCTTTGAAGTGATTAAGGCACTCTATGAATAAATGCAGTTAATATTAAAGCAAAGTGAGTTGGACAGAAGATCCAAAGTCTCTGCAATTAGCAAAGAGATATTGGAGAAAGAGAATGAGACAGAGAGAGAGAGAGAGAGAGAGAGGAGAGTATATGAGGTGGCAGGTCGAACTTTTATAGAAGAGTACATATAAAATTGTGAAAATCAGTGCAAATACCTTATGTTATAATATAATAATCCTTGCATTTGATATAGAGCCTTATTATCATGTCTTTGCGAAGTCTCAAAGCGTTTCACAGAAGAACAACAACAACTTGCATTTATATAGTAGTTGCATAACTCTGTTCCAAAGAAACAGTACATTTGCCCCCTGGACCCTTGCATTCCTGTTGTGGAAACTAGTTGCATCACAGAGGCTATATGCTTTTAATATACATACTAACGAAAAACAGCAGTTTTCATTTGCGTAACAATGTACACTCATTTTACTTATTCAACAATAATTTTACAGATATAGGCTCAAAAGCATTACAATAGACTCGAGCAGGGAAAAAAAGGATATAAAAGTAAATTATTTTAATGTGTATTTTAGGCTTTTTTTCAAAAAAACTAAGTTATCTTAATATAACATTTTTGCTTTTTTGTTTTCAAGGAGAGACTTAAGGAGGTTCCCATACACTACTTCTGCTTTTATGTAGTTCATCTTAAAATATATACTTTGGGGCATAAAGTAATATACAGTTATGTGGTTTTAATCTGTTTATTGCTGCCCACCATATTCTCAAAAGAAATCTATAATTAGAACCACCCTTTCAATGTAAAGGATACAGCAGTATTCCTTCATAAGGGCAGCAGGGCAACATAAAGTTTCAGCACCTTACTGAACGTTTCCTCTTCAAAAACAAACCAATGCACATGGTAATAATAATACCTGCATTTGACATAGCGCCTTATTATGTCGGAAGGACGTCTCAAAGCACTTCACAGGATTTACTGTGGAATGGAGTGACTGTATATTTGTAGGCAAATGCTAACAAAATACATAGAAACTTGTCAATGCACACACTACTGTGGGGGGAATTCCTTCTCCCTCACCATCCAGCAGATCTGGGTCAATCAGTAAAATTCACTAAGCAGCACTATAGCACACACAAAGTGCCCCTCTGATTTCCTCTGCAACTCAAGAGTGCCATCGCATAGTGACAACCAAGGCACAAACGTCCTTCCTTCTCAGTTCCGAGACCCGTCCGGCACGAAGCATGCTTTATAAATGCAATTTGCTGCTGTTACGACAGATAAAGGGCGACAAACCAAAGCGCAAGAACAAAATGTTCAAAATTCATTACAATCAACTTTCTATTTTAATAGGAAGAACAATTTCCAGAATCCAAATAATTGCATCATTTAGAGGTAAAACAGGGTGCCCCTTGGGCTGAACAGACTGTGCAAAAATAAAGTCTGGTGCGGCAGATCTCCAGTAATCCAACACAGACCTATAGATGTAGACATGTCTTCAACATTGCAAAACAAAGTGCTGACGGGGAGGGTTAATCTAGCTGACATTCCCATTCTATACTACTAAGGTGAGTGTAGCCCCACTGCTTTCAATAAATAATGCGGCAGAAATCATCTTTAAAGAAAAATCATTGCGTTGCAAAAATTATGGAGTGCAAAATCGCTTGCACCTACAAATACACAGTTACTATGTTACAGAAATCTCTAATCACTTTGAGGCGTTTCAACATTTTAAGGAAATTAAGGGAAATTATTGAATAAAAAACAAAAATAAATTAGAAACAAATAGCTAGAAAATTCACCTGATGTTATAACAAGCAATAATAATAATCTTCCTTTATTTTGATGCAGCACATTATCATGTCATCGAGCCATCTCAAAACACTTTACACAAATTTACTGCAAAGTATACCTACCGACTGTGAATTTGTAGGTGAAGGCAGCAGTCAATTTGCACACAACAATGTCCCGCAAACAGTCATGAAGTGAGTGACCAGTTATTTGGGGGAATTGTTGGCCAGGACAATAAACGATAAGTAGAGCTCAATTGTGGGATAAAGCAGGTACTTGATAAAATATTATGTTGTTTCTAATGAGCCGCAAGTCAGACATTTTTTAGTTTTACTTTCATGCCCAGTAAATGCAGAAGTGCTAACTGGCAATTGAGCCCACTTATAATGCAGGTTGGGATTTTATGGATCACAACTATCACCTTTTAACAGGTTTCTGCTGTAGAAAGCTCTCAACACAGTAGCTAGCACCGAGATAAACTCAATGGGCTGACTGAGCACTTTCTGTGTTGTACTTTCTGTGACTCTATAAAATTCCCGGAGGCTTGAGGGTACGCAACGAATGTGGAGGAAGATGAGGCAGTTATTCCTCAGAGATCACAGGCTTTGAAAGCTGGTCAAGTACCAGATCCAGATGCCAAGGCTATTGAGAGGGAGTCAAAAAGGAAAGCAGGGGAGCCACAGCAAAAAGATTTCACAGCTTATGCTAGTAAGCAGGACCTTACCAGATGATCAAATATAACAAATACAACTTAAGTTTTCAAAGTAAAAGAAAAGAGTGATCAGGAACCTACAGGGCAGTAAACCACGTGTGGTAGGGAAAAAAACACACTCTGTACTTTCCACAATCAGTACAGATTCTTCAAACAGCAAATCACAATGCGCATTTCCTGTTGTGGACCAGATCTGATCTCTATCCAATGTCTCGCATAATGGACAAGCCCAGCTTTGTACCAGCCGCAATGGCCCCTGGATTGCCATAGTGTGGTGAAGTCAGTGAGTAAACACAATCTCCCTGTCCATTTTGCTCACAGAAAGATTTACCTGCCCATGGCCAGAAAATCTGGCAGGTCGGGTAGCCGAATTTAAACTTGTTTTGCCTTGAGGGGAGTGGAGAAAAACATCAAATATAACCAGACACACCACTGTCAACTATTTAAGATGGTGGGCTGGGTGTGACTTTGATAATTATCATTTGGGTAACCGGGATTATGTTGCATAGATTTGTGGTCGGGCTAACTTTAGAGTGGTGTTTCATCATTGAATGGATGATCCTCCCTATTACTGAACCTGACATTCAATTTTCAAAATGGGATTTGGTGGCAACCAGATGTATTTTTTTAAAATATAAAAATAAACAAACTTTTAACCCTTTGGTAGTAATGACAGAAAAATCAGTGCAGATAACCCTTGCCTTAAGAGCACCGTATTTCTAAAGAGAATACATGAGTAACGTCAGTTTACCATAGACACGACAGCACAGGAAGGCTGGAAAAATCACAGCAGGACAGCCCCCTGCCTGTGCAGTGGTAGAAGACCAAGTTTGTACCTGAGGTTTTCTTCACAGTAAGTTGCCATTCTCAGTTGTACAGTGAGGTTAATTCCCCCAGGAAATCAATCCAACACACTGGGAAAGAAACAACAACAACAACAAGATTCCATTTATAGAGCGCCTTTCACGTCGGGAGGACGTCCCAAGGCGCTGTACAGTTGGGTCGGGACCCGAGCAGGGGGGAAATGGTCAGGGTGAGGGGAGGGAAGGGAGGGAGCGAGGAGGGGGTAGAGAGTTGAGAGGGGAGCTGAAGGCACGGTCAAAGAGAAAGGTCTTGAGACCGGCCTTGAAGGAGGAAAGGGAGGAGGCGGCGAAGGCACTGGGGGATAGAGTTCCAGAGCCTCGGGGCTGAGAGGCTGAAGGCCCGGCCACCGATGGTAGGGCGGTTGGGGCGGGGGATGTGGAGCAGACCGGAGCCAGAGGAACGGAGGGTACGGGCGGGTAAGTAGGGGGATAGTAGGTCGGAGAGGTAGAGGGAGCAAGGCCGTGAATGGCCTTGTAGGTGAGGATGAGGATCTTGAATTCGATCCTCTGGGGGATGGGGAGCCAGTGGAGGCGAGCGAGGGTGGGAGTGATGTGGTCCCGAAGCCTGGTGCGGGACAGTACACGAGCTGCAGAGTTCTGAATGACCTGCAGCTTGTGGAGGGAGGTGCCGGGAAGGCCGGCGAGGAGAGAGTTCCCATAGTCCAGCCTTGAGGTGACAAAGGCATGGACCAGAGTTTCAGCAGCGTGAGGGGTGAGGTAATGCCGTAGTCTGGCGATGTTCCGGAGGTGATGGAAGGCGGTGCCAGTTGTGGTGCGGATATGAGGGAGAAAGGACAGCTCAGGGTCGAACAGAACCCCGAGGTTCCTGACTGGCTTTGAAAGGTGGAGAGTGCAGCCTTGGATGCTGATGGTGTCAGCGCCTGAGGTGCGGAGGCGCTGACGTGAGCCAATCAGGAGGGCCTCAGTTTTGCGCACGTTGAGCTGAAGAAAGTTGTCTCTCGTCCAGGACTCGATGTCGGACAGGCAGCTGTCAGGACATCGGTGGTCATGGAGTTGAGGGTAGAGGAGGAAAGGTAGAGTTGGGTGTCATCCGCATACATGTGGAAGTTAACCCCATGTCTGCGGATGATGTCACCGAGGGGGAGCATATAGAGGGTGAAGAGGAGGGGACCGAGGACAGTGCCCTGAGGGACACCACACGAGACAGTGCGGGGGCCGGAGGAAAAGCCGTTTGTGGAAACAAAATGAGGACGGTGGGAGAGGTACGACCTAAACCACTCAAGGACAGGGCCTTGAAGGTTGAGGTGGGAGGACAAGCGGTGGAGGAGGATAGCGTGGTCGACTGTATCGAATGCTGCCGATAGGTCGAGGAGGACGAGGAGGCAGAGGGAGACCTGGTCGCAGATGGTCAGGATGTCATTGGTGACCTTGACCAGGGCAGTTTCTGTGCTGTGGTCAGCACGGAAACCCAACTGGTTCGAATAATGAATGGGTGGAGAGGAAAGAGCGCAGCTGGGAGGCGACAACTCTTTCAAGGACCTTGGACAGGAAGGAGAGGTTGGAGATGGGCCGGTAGCTTGATAGCTGCGACGCATCGAGGGAGGGTTTTTTCAAAGTGGGAGTGATGTTGGCCTGAGTGTTGAAGTAGTAGCAGAGTCGGGCGATGTTACGGAGTTGAGGGAAGGCAACAACAACAACAAGATTCCATTTATAAAGCGCCTTTCACGTCAGGAGGACGTCCCAAGGCAGAGCGGGTCATGGACCTTGGAACTATTGCTATAGACCTTGGAGCTAATGCTAGCTTCTAAAAACATGTCCAATACTCACTGCGGTCAATTAAAGGCCTTGTTTGTGCGATATCTAACATAGCAAAGCTTGTAAAATGTCAGCATGTCTGCACCATCTGAAAAGTTTTCCTCAAGCTTTTTACCTGATTTATTCCTGTGGTTTTCCTCCTACTAGAAAAGTGAAGAAAAAACTAGTAATGGAACAGAAAGTCACAGTGGGTGGCAGGAAATACCAACAAACATCTGGTTTATCAATTATTTCATAAGGTCACCACCCAATACTGTGACAGAATCAAAAGTAGCTCACTTTTAAACCATACAAACAAATATTTCCTTTTGGACGATATTTTGCTTTAAATTCTTGAGTCACTGGCAACAGAGCGGTACTGCAAGCTTGTTATCAGAAGCAGCTTTTGGGGAGAAATAAAAACACACCTTTTGCAGTCCAATTCTTTCACATTATAGGATCCAGATTACAAATGTTGCAGTAATGATCTCCAGTCAGTGAGTTGGCAGTGGAAAAAAGTGAAAACTCAACTACATGCAGATTTGTTTAAAGATTCAGACTGTACAGTAGATCGTAAAGTACTGTGTACTGGAATGATAATGCCTCAAATTAAGGACAATTCTTTTCTTTGTTAAAGTAATAATATAGTCCTTGATGAATTAGTACCATGGAAGAGGAGGAGGCCATTCTGTACCACCATTTATATTGGATCAGGACAGTTCATTGAACCTTTGCTCAATTTCTCCTAATTCCCTTAGTGTCTATTGAATTCTCTTTTAAATATCCCAATAGATGCTACAGCTAGGGCCTGTGGCACTGCATCCACATTCACACAACTTCTAATACAGAAAAATCTTCTGATTTCTAACAGGTTTCATTATTTTATTAAACTTACAACTAGGACTGTGGAAGGGGAGGTAATTATCTTTCTAAAATAAATAAAGTGTCATGGTGCTCATAGCATGAGACTAAAGACTGATGGGAGACTTTTTTGAGGGATGGGGAAGCAAAGAATATTCAGGTGAGTTTGAACACATGCAAGTTGTAACTGAAATCATGTCTTCAGAAAAGTGAAACATTAAAATAGCCATCGAGCAATGTAGTGAAACAAACTGTATTTGTGATCCCCATCACACTCTTCCTCGCCCAGCTCCAAAGACTCCGCATCCCTCAGAGGATCAGGTTTAAGATTGCCTCACCTTCAAGGTCCTCCATGCCCTTGCCCCCTCCTACCTCTCTGACCAGCTTACCCCTTCAACGAGTCTGCTCCATCCACTCAGCAGGCTCTGGCCTGCTCCATGTCCTCCACCCGGCCCGCCCCACCATCGGCGGTCGGGCCTTCAGCCTCTCTGCCCCCACCCTCTGGAACTCCATCCCACATTCCCTTCACCTCACTCCCTCCCTTGACTTCTTCCAAGCCACACCTCAAGACCCTCCTCTTTGATCGTGCCTTTGGCACCCCCATCCTGCTCGCGTCCTAATCCATGACTGTTCAACGCCTTGGAACGTCCTCCTGACATAAAAGGCGCTTTACAAATGTAATTTTGTATTGTAATGTATTTGAATTATACTCCAGATAATATCAAACAATAAACAGTGAGAGCTCATTTCAAAGTTACCTCCCCCTACCGAGATGAACTCGTTAACGCAGTCAATTTCTTTTCCAGTCTTTTGCCTTTGGACATTATATTATATAGCTCAGAATTATATAAACTCACTTGTGAAAACAACCCACAAATTGGTCAAAATTCCTCTGTCTATATATTGACTGTTTACTGACCTCATTAGTGAGCTTCTATTGCACTTTTAAGATAATACACAGAAAGTATTATCTAAAATGGATGTATAATAGCAGTCTGGGAGTGTGGTATATCACTGCTAACCACAACATTGGACTTCCACAAATGGAAATGGCTCCTCACAGAATTTCTAAACTTTGTTTAATGGAGATGAACTGATTAGGTGCTACTTTAATTGAAAGTGCCCATGACAAAACACTAGGTTTTCTACGGGGTTTTCTGTATGTCTTGTGAGATTTTGGCACCACCCTGAGATTGCCTCAGTATTGAGCTCACATAACTTGGTGTGACGTACAGGTTGTTCTCTGGAGAAAATGCACTTTACGTGTTAGGGCTTGTTTGTAGTAGTGGTTACGCTATGAAAGCACTATTTTAAACTCAACAATTAACTAAATCCAAGAAGCATAGTCCTTCCATGCCCATGTCACATCTTTTCTCTACTCATTCCTTCAAGCTTCATCCAGGATCATCAGCCCTCTGTGATATTGTGACTCCTAGTTCTAATGCCAGCAATATCCTGAAGGTATGGGACTGTCCAAGAATACAAAATATGGGGAGAAATGGGAAAATATCACCTGAATGAGGAAGAATGTAAACAATGACAATGGTCAGTTTTGTTGCCCTTTAAAGAGAAGCACAAACTAACATCAGTAAGTGATAACAGATCACCTACCTTTTTGCAGATCTTTTCGAAACTGAGATTTCCCTGAAGTGCAGTTTTTGAAACTTCATCTGGTCTCAAGTCCTAAATAAAAAAATAAAAGGAATTACTTTCCTTCAGTAAAAGAGCATAAGAAAAGTCAAGGATGAGAAGAGGCCATTTGGACGACAAGTGCATTTCTCTAGTACATTAACCCTCCCAGATACAGTTTATTCTCAGGTTGTAATACAGTACTGCAACATGTGTCACAAGCATAAGACCCCATGGGAATCTAAACTATCTTCCTAAATATGGAGAGCGAAGGAATGCAGGATATAAAAGGTATGAATCGTACATGTGGCAATGCTTCCTCTATAGGTAATTTGGTAAAAACTACATCTGCTTTGTCATACGGACCCATGTACATCAGGATCAAATCCCAGTTTGTGCTGAGTTAACTGATCTCAACTGGGGCAGCAATGAGCAATGAATATCGGCTTCAGCACCTGGGCGGGGGGATAGAGAGAGAAAAATAAAAATCAATGCTCTTGCTTCTAATCTCTATCCAGGCATCTGGATAATGGAAAATTAACATCAGGCTTCATCCGAGTCAGACTTAGCTATAATACCCTCCACGGTCACACTGCCTCCTCGTCATGACTCACACATAAAGAATGGTCAATGGGGTGAGACAGCAGATGTGCTGGTGCAATAGCATTGTATTACAGCAAAGGTCAGCACCGTCAGGAGAGGAAGGGGAGGATGGTGTTCATTGAAACCTCTAAAAGCACCACATCCAGCATCCAGCTGTCCTACGCTTTTTTAAAAAAAAGCCAAGGTGGAGAGGAAGAGTAGGCGGAGAGGAAGTCTCATCAAGATTTAAAGTACCTGAAGTGGCAAAACCATGTCGAACGCCCAACGTCCACAGATGCAGACAATTTGTTTCCAGAACACTAGTGTTTAACTGCAACTCGGAGGCTGATTACAGGACATGTGTTAATTAATCCAATAAAAGGCTGGGACCCAGGCGTGAATCTAGTCTAGACTGAGGGGATGAAAGTCTCGCTCCTGGTTACAAAGGTCCCAGGTGAAAGGAGTGTGGTTACCCATAACCAGGTCCCTGGTAGGCACAAGTCCAAAACACTAAACGCCCTGTAACCTGGCACAAACTGACACCAAGTTAGCAATCTTATTCAGCGAGGGCATAATAAGAAGGTGGTGTATCAAGTGGAGATATATTGACTTTAGAGGCTCTCTTCTAAAGCTCACCAGTTTTGGTTTGTAATAATAACATTTGATATTGCCCTTTTCACCTTAGAAAGACATCTCAAAATCTGTTGCAGCATTTACTGTAAATAGTGTACTTTGAAGGTAATAATTAGATAATTATTTGGGGAGGACAAATTTGCAGGGCTATGGGGAGAGAGTGGGGACGTGGGATTGATTTGGATAGGTCTTTGCAAAGAGCCAGCAGACACAATGCGCTGAATGGCCTCCTTCTGTGCTATATAATTCTATGAAGGTGATTATTTAGAACCAAGTGGAAAGGCTATGATCCACAGTCCAGCACACCACCAAAGTATCTGAGGAACAAGATGGATTCAACACAAGTCTAAGTTAATAACAAGCTAATGGTTTAAGTAGCATAATTATAATATAAATAATAATCCTTGCATTTGATATAGCGCCTTATCACGTCTTCAAGACGTCTCAAAGCGCTTCACAGAATATACTGTAAAGTGTAGTGACTGTATTTTGTGGGCGAAACTCAGCAGCCAATTTCGCACAGCAGTGTCCCACAGGTCCACTGAGGTTTGAGATGAGCCTTTATTTTCTCTGCCAAGCTGGTGGCCCTGGTTTTTAATCTCTGGCAAAAGAGGCTGAGTGAGGGCACCCCGAAACTCTGGAACACTCTTACTCTATCCCTCCGCCTTGCCCCTTCCTTCCCCGTTTTGAGGGCGTGACTGAAGACCTTCCTATTCGACAGTGCCTACAGTCACCTCCATGTAGGATGCATGAGGGAGGAATGCACAGTCTTGAGTGTGAATGAGTTACAGTGGAGAATCTGCCATCCACGAGTTTTGATCTTGACCCAATGAAAATCGAGGGAAAGGCAGAAACATAGGAACAGGAGTAGACCATTCAGCCCCTCAAGCCTGGACAGGACAGGGATTTGGACCTGAGCTGGGAGTTGGGATCAGGTGGGATGGAGGGCAGGGAGGGTAAGGGTGGAAGGGTGACCGAAGGCGTGGTCGAAGAGGAGGGTCTTGTTTAGTTTAGTGCTTCACATTTAACTACTCCCATGCCTGCCTTTATAGAGCATTCAATGCTGACGGTGTTTTTTAAAAAAATAGGAAACTGTCCTATTCTCAAGAACCAACCACTGAAGTTGACAAGCACAGAATTTACCAGATGAAAAATCAAATCAAGAATTGTGTTTAGAAAGTATTTGTGTGGCACACCAGGGGTTAAGCAGGACAAGGAGAAAATGCAGGATTTAAATTTTGTCTATTTTCAAATGACAGGAAATCATTTTGGTTAAAGAAAAACACAAAGAGTTTGCTCAGAAAATAAATATAGCCGGACATGGAGAGGTGGGGCGTGGGTTCCTCAGATACTCCCAGGAGTTCATTTGAGGAGATTCCTTGCCAATATATGCTCTACTTATTATTACTTCTTGTCAAAGGAGTGAGTTCAATGGACTGAATAACCTTTATTCATTCAACTTTCTTGCAAACCACATATCTCAACCCTTAAAATAACTTCAGTCAGTGATGTCCTTGATTGCCTGGTTGGTAAAGCCACCGACTGCCCAGTGCAGCAATAGGACAGTCTGAAACATTACAGATCCAAACCCATGTCTGATGAGTTCACAATATCACAAATGAAGGCCTTTTTCAGCCTCTTTGATCTCATCTGTCTACCCACCCCACTTACCCCCTCTAAAGCATTGGCTCGCTTACTCCCCGATCCACTACCCATTGCCTACACTCGACTGGCTACGGCATCCTGCTTGTCCCTGGTGCTCTCCATTCCACCAACAGTGGCTGCACTTTCAGACACTATGCCCCAGAAGTCTGGAACACTCTTCTTATATCCCTCTGCCTTATCCCTTCCTTCCCCATCTTCATATTGCGCTTGAAGAAGTTCCTCTTCAACCGTGTTGACAGTCACCTCCCACACCCCCTTCCGGCTCAGCATTATGCTCCATCACTAGCAAATGCTCTGGAATTCTACCCTGCGTGAGGGGCGCTATATAAATACCAGTTGTTGTTATTGTTGTCTCATCTCAGACAGGGAACCGTCCTTGAAGTGAAATTAGCCAGTATTCTTGCACTTGACTGATATCCAGATCACTGTTGAAAGGTGCATAAGTCGGAACATTTGGGCAAGGAATGAATATCACTGTGACCAGGGTCAAATAGCTTACCAAAATTCATGCATTAATAATGAGATCTTTGACAAATTACCAGAGGGTGGCCAATGTCCGTGGATCTGTTCCTTGTATATGTTGACATTGATTTGCAGATCCAGCCTAAGGTTCTTAAATTTGCATATGATACAAGGATAGAGAAAACTGAGGAATCAGAGAAGGCAGCAAAAGTCTTACAAATATAGGTTAATGCACATGGTTGATGACTGCCAAACAACAAATAAATACAAGGAACTGCATGTAGGAAGTAAGAATAGGAGACACACACAAGATGAGATAGAACTTGTGGGAAGCTTCGAGTTGGCTTATCGCTCACCAGGTCAAAACAGTGCGAGGCAGCAATACACAAGGTAAACAGGATGCTAGGTTCCACTGCCAAATTAGTTGAGGTCAGATCATCAGAAGTCATAGGTGTACAGTGTGTAGATTTGTGGTTACCACAACATAAAGAGGCTGCCCAGGATGTAAGGCAGTATGGATGGGGGCAACAAGGATGATCCCCAGTGTTAGAAGAATGAGCAATTAGACTAACTAGAATTTGTGGGACATTGCGTGCAATTGGCTGCCACGTTTGTCCACAAAATATACTGTCTATTCACTTTACAGTATATTCTGTGAAGTGCTTTGAGACATCTCAAAGGTGTGATAAGGTGCTATATCAAATGCAAGGATTATTTATTATTATGTAACACTTTAAATAAGATTGAGGAAGAAAATGCAGAACAATATTTCTTGACCCAGAGGGCTACTGCTGACTGGAATAGGTCGCAAGGAAGGGTGGTTGATGGCAGGACCCTGAACTTATTTAAAAAAGACAACTTGATGCTGTAGAGGATGCATTTTGGATGGATGAAATCAAATAGGCCAAAGGGGCTTCTTCATTCAAAGGAATCTTGTGATCTTGTTACTCTATTCAAGGAAAAAAAGTCAAATTGCATGCAAGAGAGAAAACATTTCTTTCCTTTTTAAAAAACCAACAAACCTATTGACGAAGTTACCCAAGTTCAATGGTGGTTTAGTGATGGTGATAATTAGCCTCATAGCTACAAATTTCAGTCAAAAATGCCAAGCTCTCAAGAACAGAATATGCTTAGACACGATCTGTAAAAATAAGAGAACCAAGACACCCATTTATACAAATTACAGGGAGTAATGTTCCTAAAATACAAACAGTGCTTCAGGGAATATAAAATTACGTGCACTTTTAAAGCTTTCCACTAGCAAACTGAAATAGAAACTTGGGTTTATTTTGCCAAACAAGTACTCATTTCTTCTGTTCCTTCCACACCAGTTAGAATGGGAGAAAGCAAACCATATCACTCTCCTTTGCAATGTGGGACCTCTGCTCTTGAAAATTGGGTAAGAGCACCATTTTCAAAAACGTACCCAGACTCAGACCATTACAAATACTCCACAAAAATGAAAATTGCAAACACAAGGCAGCCAGCACCTCAGCTGCTAATCACAACCTTTCTCGTTTGAAACAGTAATTTGAAGCTTTTGAAGGAACTTTCAAACTGGAGGGTCAAGAGGACTGAACTCTACTACTGCCTTCATTGTCAAGCTAATGATGTTCAAAGGGCATCCACTAAAACAAATCAATGATGGGCAGAAAGGCAACAAGAAGGGACAGGAAATCGATTGAATTATAATCAGTAATTATAATTGGGACTTGGAATCACATAGTCTAAGCTGACACTCAAATGCAGAGGTGTGTGGGGGGGGGGTTGCATTGTGGTGCCGTCCTTTGGATGAGACGTTAAACCGAGGTCCTGCCTGCCCGTTCAGGTGGATGTTAAAGATCTCTTGGCACTATTCAAAAAGAGAAGAGTTTCTTCCAGTGTCCTGGCCAACAATCCCCCGAATAAAATTGGTCACTCACTCCCTGGCTGTTGTGAGACACTGCTATGCACAGCTGGCTGCCACATCGCCATAAAATATGGTCAATCTAGATTACAGTATATCCTGCAAAGCACTTCGAGATATCTTGATGATGTGATAAAGTGCTACATAAAATGCAAGGATCAAATGCAAGGATTGTAGTAAAATAGCAAAATATTGTCTAATTAAAAACAAAATAATTAATGCACTTTGATACAACATAATTAAAAGAGAAGAAATCTGCTCAAAGTTTTCAAAACTATTCCGTTATTCTTTGGATCCCTTTCCCCGAATCCTTCTCTTTCAAAATCGTAAACATTGATGGCTTTGGACTGTTCTTTGGTGAGCACCTTAAATCTGCCCCCTTCTCCCCTCCACTGTCGCTGATCCCCATCATCTTTGTGAAGCGCTTTGAGAAGCTCACCCTATACGAAAAGCTGATTCCACGTGATTTAATAAATACCATACCATTAATTATTCTCTGTGCTGTATAATTACATGTAGATTTCCTGGTACTCATCTGCTGAATAACCACTCAATACATCTGCAGCCATTATGTGGGAAAAGGTTGATCCTTCCCATATGCATGTCATCACAATTAGCGTTACTGAGTTTTCACAACTCCTTCAGAGAAATCAAACCAAACTATGAATCACTGAGTTCCTCAATGAATGTTATAATAAATAGTGGGTCAGTGGGCCTGAGTTCAAGACTGCACTCTTATACAGTTCAGATAACGGTTATGTAGTCAATGCCAGTTTAATGTAATTGCTGGCCTGTAAATCATCAGAAGACTCCACTGTAATCACTGACAGAGATTGATGGCTTATTTTAACAATTCCTCTCTCACTCTTCAGATGGGATTATTCTCCACACACTGGATAAAGAAATCATCAAGAAATCAAGCCAAACACATAACCCTTCCCTACCACACATAATCAACGGTATTTTGGGTGTTGCCTTTTGTTCAATCTTGCTGAAAAAAATACAATCTGTCTTTCTCATCTGCCCATTCTGGTGGACGCAAAAGATCCCCTGGAACTATTTAAAAAAAGAGTTTCTCCCAGGATCCTGGCAAACAAATATGCACCTTTCACGTCAGGAGGACTTCTCAAACGCTTCACAGAATATACTGTAAAGTGCAGTGACTGTATTGTGTGGATGGAATAAGGTAATATAGCATCTAATCAATTCTGAAACCCCTCCACAAGGTCACAAAGTAATGGGTTTGTTTGAATAGTGGCTGCTTCATAACAGCTATTCTGCGCCAGAAATATCTCATAAACAGAAGCGATCTTTTAATCAGTTTTTGTTTTGTGAATTTCAGTGAAAGTGGAATATTGGCCAGTTACCCAGAACTCCCTGCCTTTATAAACAGTGCCATGGTATCTTTAGCGGCCAAATGAACAGGCTAAACAAGCAGATGTGAATTTGGTTAAATGTCTCATCCAAAAGGCACCACCTCAAATGATGCAGCACTCCCTCAGTACTGCACTGTGGTGTCAGACTAGATTATGGTGTTGGGCTTGAATTCACAACCTGCTGACCTAGAGTGCTGAGAATCTTTAAACCAGCAAATGACAACATGTGATGTTAATAGCACCATGGTGATGATTTATTCCCCCCAAATGACAGCAATTCCACCTTCCTGGATCCATTTAATAATACGTCTCTGAGTGAATTGCATTATATTAAACATATGAAGAGTCTAATTTAGTGAGTTGAAAGACAGGGTTCTGTGACAGTGTACTCCATTTCCAAATGTTTTGGCATAGCTTGGAATATCAGTTACAAGCCACTTCCTCCACAGAGCAATGAAGTAGCACAGGTTGGTCCAAAGCCATCAGAATAATCTGTCACTGCAAAATGTCACTGCAGGGATTGACAATAAGAGTTGTTTGAGCCAGTAACACTGAGTAATCCTGCCCCTCTTAGCACTGTTTGCAGGGAAAGCAGAGCTTGCACCTTGTACCGACAAGTACATGCAAAGCTGCATGCACTCCCCAGCATCTGAGTGATGGCAAAGTGCTTGTTAATAAGGAACAGACAGCTATGCTGGCTCTTTACTAATATTAAAAACTTTAAAGGCAGTGGAGTGTCCTTGATTATATGATGCTGCAGCCAGTGCAAAGTCAAAGTGGTGCTCGACTGGCTTCTCAAGGTGGCTTCACTTTGTTCGTCAAACCGAGTGCCGCAAGTATGCTTCTGTAAAAGTGTAGTGAAAACCACAATTAGTGTTAGAGCACTCAGCAGACTACTGTCCTCCAGCACCACATGCACAAAAGTTAGACACAAGAGATGTTCACTGGACTGACTTGACTAACATTTCTCGATGCACTGTTTCAAGCAAATAACGACACCCAAACCAGAGTTGGAAAGATTTTTTTTAAAAAACTAAGACAAGTGGACAGCACAATTTTTCCTCAAAAAGGGTAAAATGTTTTATCAGTAATTAAAGAGCCATCACTGAGAATGGTGAGCAGCAGAGCAGTCATAAGTTATTTTTGTTGCATTAGTGTTTTCCTGAAACCAATGAGAATCTTTGAGGTGGGGAAAGAGCAGAAAAATATATTCTACCAAAAATCTAAATTGTTTTGACAAGTGATTACTTGTCAATAACAAGTAATTACAATGTAACACCTGCAATTTACCAAATTCTGCATTAGCTTTTCATTAGGTCTTCTATTCCAAACTCAATGTTTAGAGTAGAAGCTTAGCCGAGCAGACTCCAGTCCTCTCTCATCAATGCTGCCCTGTAACCAACCAATGGGAATAGTATTATAGTCCTGTAGGGGTAATTTATAAAAAAGATACTCGCATTTGATATAGCACCTTCAAAGCAATCACTTGTAGTTATATAGTGTCCTTCACTCAAAGTATTGTCTTGGAGCGATGGGACGTTGGGTGAACATCTGAAAGCACTCCATAGAGTTCTTTGTATAGTGACTGTAATTAATAATAAAATCCTTGCATTTGATTTAGCGCTTTTCACGTCTTCTAGATGTCCCAAAGCACTTCATAGAATATATTGTAAAGTGGATTGACTATATTTTGTGGATGAAACCCAGCAGTCAATTGCACACAGCAGCGTCCCACAAACAGTCATGGAATCAATGACCATTTTAAAAAATATATATATATACATGCACACATATGGATACGCACACACTGTATATATTTTAAATTACATTTAAAACTACACCAAGTACCACATTATATTTCCATAATATAGCCAATTAGAATCGGTAATAAATAATTTGCCACGTCTCCTTAATTAAATGAAACTGTATAAATTGGCTCCCCTTCAGAGATCAAACTCATTTTCCACTCGAATAGTCCTTTTCCACATAACAATATTCTGCTGCTTTGCAATCCTGCATGGAACAGAATTGCTTTCAAAGCAGCACCTACCAACATCTGGCCCTCATTACTTCCAATAGCTTAAGCTGACATTTCATTTTCAAAATAATCAGAAGAACTCAAAACGCAAGACTATCAGATTCCCCAACTGAAGTCTATTTAGTAAAAGTCAAGAAATGATAGATTGCACTTGGGGAGGCTAGTAGAGGAAAGGGAAAAAAACAATTTTGTAAGTTTATTCCCAGGACATATTTGTTTTTAAAATCATTTATTTAGCATTCTCTTTCCCCTCCTCCTATTGATTACAGGGTTTAATCAACCTAAATATTAAAATGAAATAAAATTCCACTAAACAATTAAGTCATCACTGGTATGAATGACTCCTTGTTCTCCATTCCCAGGTCAGCTAATAGCAGAGTTTACTGACAGGGCAATCCCAATCCTCTTTCCATTCTGCTGCAGCAATGCGTCTTCGTCACAACCTCAGGGTACTTTGTGTTTAACCAGTGTAAATGTTTTCATTATTTTGCAGCAGGCAATCAGAAGATTTTCATTCAGTCTGGGCTGGATCTGAACCTACTAAATTGCCATCTATTAGTTTACATAATGGAAACTTCAAACTGAACTGGCTTGGTTGAAAAACATTGGTTGTCTCAGAAAAGCGTTCCCACTATACCAACTACAGTGGCAAAAGTACCCATAATGTATCAGCTTTCTCCAGCAGTCTCCTGTACATCGCGTATAGTGACAAGATATTGGTTGCATTAAGATAATAATAATCTTTGCATTTGGTTCAGGGTCTTTCATGTCAGAAGGACATCCCAAATCGCTTCACAGGATTTATTGTGGAGTGATTGTGTATTTGTGGGTGAATCTCAGGCCTGAGCCCATCTTATAACTCCAAATAAGTGAGTCTGAGGTGAAGATGCTGTTTAAATTGTGGTGGTGATGCAGCGGTAATGCCAATAGGAGCACGTTTAGTATACCCCTGAAGGAAAGTGTAAATTGTGCAAGTAATTAATCTTCAATAGGCTGGATTTTCCAGACATGATTAACAGGGTAAGGGTGGGGGAGGAGATGGGTGGGAAAAAGGGATTACTGACATTTTTTATCGCTCTATTCATGAATACTTACATTTCCCAACAGGCATCTTTAATGACTCTGGACCTCATGTTGTATGTAGTATTTAGCCACACAAACCAAAAAAGGTCTGGTTGTCATCTCTAGTCAACGTTAGCTATCCTGACTTGTACAGAAGAAGGGGCATTGAAATTGACCAATGCAGTCTAGAACTAGAGTTGGAAAAAAATCTGTGAATTTTACTGTTCTTGATTACTATCCTTGACTGAAAGTGAGAGTTGTGTTAGCAACAACAAATCTGTAACAATCAACAACTAACAACCCAAACCACCACAATGACTTGCATTTATATAATGCACTTTACATGGGTAGGGTCTCAGCGCCCTTAACATTGTTGTGGTTTGACACAAAGCTGCAAAGGGAGGGGAAGTGACCAAAGGCACGATTGAGGGAAGTCTTCAGATGTAATTTGAGAGGGGACAAGATGGAGGGATTGAGCTAGTGAGGTCCAGAGATTCAGAGCACAGTGGCAGTAAGCACAGGCGGCAGAGTTTGGAATCATTAAGACCTTGTTTATAGTTTATAGCAAATTAACAACGTGCCAGCTTGGCTCAGCTGGTAACATTCCCACCTCAAGAGTCAGAAGGTTGCGGGTTCATGCTCCACAATACGTATTTAAGCAACTCATTCAGTTGCAGTGCAGTGCTGGCGGATGCATTGTCGGAGGTGCCGTCCTTCGATTGAGCTGTTAAACCGAGATCCCATTTGCCTGTTGATGGCACAATTCAAAAAGAGAAGGGATTCTCCCAGTGTCCTGGCCAATAATTCCCCAGATACAATTGGTCATTCACTTGTTTGTGGGTCATTGCAAAGCTTGGCTGCCACAAAATACACTGTCACTGCACTTTGCAGTAAATGTCTGTGAAGTGCTTTGAGGCGTCCTCCCAACATGAAAGGTGCTGTATCAAAAACAAGAATCATTTATTATTAAATTAGGAGAGGCTGGGTTAAGCTTGTCTTTAATGTCTTCTAATCAAATAGACTTCCTGATATCAAAGTCCTTGTTCACTCATAAAGTTCTGTTGACACCCATGGAACTGTACTGCATTCAAGTCGATCCCTTAACACAGAGAAGCTCTGGACAGAAGGTGCCATTCAGCCCACTGTGTTGGTGCCTTGTGGATAAAACGGGGGAGAGGGAGGGGAAGAGAATTCTTGGATGGTTGGCAATGTAGCTTATTCTGCTGAGCAATGGGGTTGACATTATCACTGCAATTTCACACAAAAAAATCAATGGGGGAATGTGGGTAGTTAGTATTTCAATAGTCCAACAATAGTTTCCTGTCCACAACAGTGGTATTGGTTTTACCTGGTGGATACTAGAACTTGCATTGTTTATAGTCCCTATCAAGTCAGATGCCTAAGAGCACTTCACAGTAATTACTGTCAATTATCATGACCGTTTCTGTAGGCATAGGAATATGACACCGTACAGGTAAAATCCATGAGGAAAATTTTTTTGGTGCAACTTTATTGGATGTCTTCCAGGTATGTTGTGAATCTGATTATCCTTTCTTCCCGAGATTGATTTTGGAAGCACTCACACACAGCCCAGGAAGACCTACATTTAAGTAACTGACAAATTGAAATGGACACAGTCCAATGTGTTAACCAAGGGGGGAATTCCTGCAGAAACAAGCTAATTCCACACTAATACAACTATAGCTGGGAAAAATGTACTTCTATGTGTATGTGTTTAGTTCAAATAAATAGATAAAACCCAAGACAGCTTTTGATTTATCTGGAAATGTACCAGCAGGATTCCCACCGAAGATAGGGTGGCACACTCTCTCCACTGGCCCTCCCTTGACTGCTGTTACTACGTCTGTTTCACTTCTTCAGCAAACAGAATGCGACACTGTTACTTTAGGCCAATAAACTGGCACTGAACCCCATCCTCTCCACACTTATAAATAGGATTATTGCATATGAGAAAAATGTTCAGTTCTCAGCGTTTTGATTTCTTTGGCTTTGTGAAGCTATTCCTTCCCCCACCCTGGTCAATGGGTTTATATTGTGTGGTGGATCTTTCTTTGCTGCTGGTCATATTTGGATGACCATTTGGATGAGCCAGCTGGTGAGTTTGAACATATGACCATTCATTAGATCACCCAGAAGGAGCCTCAGTGTCTCAGATGTCACCATCACTGACAAGGCCATCTCTGACCACCATTTAATCTCCCTCAACTCTTATATCCCTCTCCCTACTGCCTCCAAACCTACCACCATCTCCTACTCCCCGTGGAAGAAGATCTCCCCGCAATCACTCTCCACTGCCCTGGAGTCCTTTGAACTCCTTCCCCTCTGGCCCACCTCCCGAACCAACCCATCCTCTGCATTTACACTCCTCCACAGCACTCTCTCCACCACACTCGATGCCCTTGCCCCCCTCACTTCCTGAACTGCCTCCTATTCCTGATCTTCATCCTGGTTCACCAGCCACCTCCGCTCGCTCAAGGGCCTGGTGTGAGCACTTGGCTCAAATCTGGCCCAACGGTCCACCTGCACATCTGGCTGGACCACATCAAAACCTATCACTCCACTCTCGAAATAGGAAACTCACTGGAGATGGAAAAGCTCAATCCTTTACCCCACTGAGTATAGGACTACATTCTGATGGTCTGCCCAGCATGTCACTTGGAGCAATGAAAGAATTGAAGAAACTGGGGGAACAAGCATGAATAAAGTTGCACACACAATAAAGTGAGAGTAAAGGTAAGAAATATACAAAGTCTTATAATTTTAAGTAACAAAATCAGCAACATGCCGCAATGCGAAAGAAGACAAATTGTAGTAACATTTTTTTTTGACAATTGTATGAAAACGTTCCAAAGTATAATAGGCAGGAACTATAAAGGAGCATACTTGCCACGTATCGAAAAAGGAGATAAATTGACACCAGCGTAATAAAAACACAACTTTAAACCATTTGCCTAACTGTAGGTTGGACTTGATAAGGCTTATAATTTTTTTTTTTGTTTTGTAGTTTGTAATATAATCGGTTATACATTTCTGGCTGTGTAGCAGCTTCACGTAAATTTTAAACAAAATAAAACAGTCATTCATGCTCAAGAACAGAAATATGATTACAAAATGAGACACATCATAATTCATCAAGACCTTAATGTGCAAACGATAGAACCTGGCACAGGATCGGGTTGCAAAATGATGCAAATTCAGCTGTCAAACATATGGCCGCAGAACTCTTTGAAGTCCGTGCAATCTAAAATGCTATTGAGTGCAAATCTACTATCAGTCTTTCCCAGCACCAGCCAGGAAGAAATAAAGTTTGTTTGAAGATCTGAATGTAGTAGCTGGCAAACAAATTACCTTTGGATTATTAAAGAACCATGCCATTAAATGGTAATTAGCAAAGCACATCATCAGTGCAAGATTCCTGGGGGATCTTTATAAAGCTTGTTTATTGTGCGGGCTGGATTAAAACACCAGGTTGAACAAGTTATTTTATGTTTTCTAAAGTACCACCTTATCATCGTCTGTCTGCAAATTTATCTTAATTCCAAATATAAAAGCTACTTGCCTCCTTGCTCAGTTCTGAGTTCACTGTAGCAAACTAAGGAGATGGAAGAAGTTGATCAGAAAGAGCTACGTGAGCAGGCAGTGCAGATCAGTTCAGTACAGTGCGTGAGTCGAGCTTCTTGGCCCCAGGCCAGGCAGATTAAAAAGTTTTTTTAAAAAAGATAAAGGTAGATCTTAACCAAAGACCCTCATAAAAAAGAAAATGGAAACCCAGCCAAATCAACAAGTTTTTAAAACAGTGCAGATAAAACCCTCAGTGATAGTGGTATAATTACTGTACATACAACAGGAATGTGAAAATACATAGTTTACCTCTCAAGTAAGTCAGGTGTAATTGCAGTCTCCGTTAAGAATGTAATAAAATGGTTATTTTATCAATTCCATACACACACAAGCCTGATGTAAATGGCTACAAAAAGTTACTGCACTTGAAAACAGCTGCGGTGAAGCACTTTTCGAGATGTTTCAATGTGATGAATGCCAAGTTCTTCTCTCCTTCCTTCAAATGCTTTAGGAGAAAGTTTGACCTGAGCTGGACGTTTTCTTTCAAAAGACAACAGCTGACGACACCGCAGTTACTGGCGAGCAGGAAACTCGCGCAGATGCAAGTCACGTGGCAGCTTGGGTGCATCAAATCACACCGATGGGAATAAGATTCACTGTGCACATGCTGTTGTTAGTCAGTGACAAGAATGGTGAGGGAAGCCATTATGGAGTCACCTGGTGTAAATCTGAATGCCCTCTGTGCTCATTAAAACCAAGTCCAATTTTTTTTAATAAAACCTTTAATAAAACAAATAAACCTTTTTAATTCCTCAATTCAAAGAGATCCCTTCTCATATGGAACCTATTAGGTACAGTGGATACTTTAATACTTTCCATGAAGCACCGCTAGGTGACCAGACCTTCTCTGTGTAGACCAGACGGTGTCTGACTACAGTAAGCAGCAAAGAGACCATAGGCTTCAGGATGGAGGAAATAATTCATATTAAACAGGGAATGCCAGTGGAACTTTCTTTCCATTCTGTACAGCTGCAGCCTTGTTAAGAGTGGAATAAGTCATAGCATTTGATAGAATGCAAAACCACCTAGACATTTCAAAAAATAATAATTTTATGAGACATTTTCATTTCCTCCTTATTGTTTTTCAATACACATAGGGCCCGGAGGCAAATCAGATCGAGTCTCCTTCCCTTCCTCCACCAGACAACGTAAAGGATGAGTAGCCCGACAAGATGAAGGTTTCTTTCTTCAGCATAGAAGCTGAATTTGATGACAGACAGGCATTTGGAGACATTTCCCTTAACTACCATCGCAGGCAGCTCTGTAACATATCTATTGTGCCGAACCCTAGTAATTAATATAGGCTCAGGCGCACTGACAGCATCAACTGCAATTTTCTAGATGTACCATCAAGAGTTCAATCCATGTACATTATTCACATGCACATGACTGGAAAGGGAATATTGCAAGTGCAAAGATGGTGATTATTATAATTCTTAATAATAATAATCACCCTCATCTTTGCATTTGATATAATGCCTTTGACGTCGGGAGGATGTCTCAAAGCTCTACTTGAATGTGGAGTCCTATAGCTCGGTGGTTAGAGCACTCGCTTTGCAAGCGAGAGACCTGGGTTCAATTCCAGGCAGAGTGAAACCTTGGGCAAGTTTCCTTACTCCACACGCCTAATAATAATCCCTCCAAAAACAAAACAAAAAAAATAATAAATTGATCATTTTCAATCCACGACTGTTTGTGGGACACTGCTCTGCGCAATTGGCTGCCGCGTTTCGCCCACAAATATACGGTCAATTCACTTTACAGTCTATTCTGTGAAGCGCTTTGAGACATCGAGAAGATGTGAAAAGCGCTATATCAAATGCAAGGATTATTATTATTATTATTGAATGCTTTTTCACAATGACTTCACATTAAATGATATTTTCACCCTTCTTAGCAGATTGGCAGACAAAAAAACAGTTTAAAATAAGTGCAACAGCTGTTTATAACTTGTTTGTTAGCATAGGTGAAGCCATACCATATATAAAAATCATTCTCCAATAATGTGAACTACAGACATCGAACGATAAAAGGAAAGCAGAATAAAAAAGGTAGAACAGCAAGTCATTTTTTAAAGGAATTCTGTAGAGTATTGGTTTGAGCACTTGCCTCGTGAGCGAGAGGATCTGGGTTCTATTCTCAGGTGGGGCAAAACCTTAGGCAAGTTTTGTTACACCACACACCTCTATTTACCCAGCTATAATTAGGAACTCAGTTGTTAGTCGATTGGTGCATTGCTTTCTGGGAGTAATAATCCCTCCAAAAAACAAAAATCCATGACTGCTTGTGAGACACTGCTGTGCGCAATTAACTACTGCATTTCGCCCACAAAATACACAGTTAATTCACTTTACAATATATTCTGTGAAGCGCTTTGAGACGTCTCAACGACGTGATAAGGTGCTATATCAAAGTCCAGGATTATTATTCTCATTCTTAAGAAGTTTATTAAGAAATAAAGTCCATGGTAATATTTATTGAAATACAGGATTTATTAAAACAAAAAAATAGAATTTGTTCAAAATAATTCTATTGCTACATGCATCGTGGCAGCATTTTGAACTCTACAAACTGTTTAAAGGTCAAGCCTGGAGTATAACTGAAAGATATTTGGCTCTGATGAAATTCTTGAAAATAGTTTCTCTTAATGTGGGAAACCTCAATGTGTGGGATGTAACAATCGAGTCAGTTTGATAATTGACGTAAACCTCCGTCAATTGGTTTAAAGTGAGCAAGTGCTTTTGTAACAAAGCTGGAGTCGAGAGCATTTGCTACCAGTATTTGCTACCAGTCAGCATAAATTTTATAGTTTCATTAATATCATATTCGTCAAAGAGTTTGTAGACTAATTCTCACTACAACAACAACAAGATTACATTTGTGTAGCGCCTTTCACATCGGGAGGACGTCCCAAGGCGCTGGACAGAGTACAGCATTTCTAAAGTACAGTAGAGTACATCAGAAGTTTGGCACTGAAATGAGATGACCAAATTACAATTACAGCTGAATGTGGACAAGATGGAAGCCATACTCCTTGGCTCCCTTCAACGTCTTCACTCCTGCTGATTGAAATTTCTTAACCTCCTCTGCGCTCTCCCTCACACTCATCGAACCAGTGCACAAGCTAGGTATCCGGTTCGATCCCCAGCTGTCCTACCTCCCCCACAACCGTCCATGACCAGGACCGTCTTCTTCCACCTCTGCCACGTTGCCCACTTCCGACTGTACATTACTGCAAATGCAGCCGAAACCCTTGTGCCCAGATTACTCAGACGCACTCCTCGTCAGTCTCCCCAACTCCACTAGTCAAAAGATCCAGCTCATTCAGAACTCTGCCGCTCACAAACTTACCCGAAACAAACTCCGTACCCACATCTCACCAGTTCTGGCCAGGCTCCATTAGTTCCACATCCCTGAACATATCGACTTCAAGATCCTCACACTCATGTTCAAATCCTTTCATTCCCTGACACCTCCCTACCTCTCTGACCTCCTAACTCCCCAATCCACCACCTAGCCCTCTGCTTAACTGGCACCGGCCTCCTGCTCGTCCCTCGCACCCTCTGCCCCACCATCGGAGGTCGCGCTTTCAGCCACTATGCCCCGAAACTCTGGAACACTTTCCCTCAATCCCTCTCCCTTGCCCCTCTCTCCCCTCTTTCAAATTCCATCTAAAAACCTTCCTCTTCGACCATACTTATGGCCAGCTTCCCCCACCCCCCGGCTCGGAATCAGGTTCTGCCACTGTTAAGCGCTCTGAGATGCTACCCTGCTATATAAGTGTAAGTTGTTGTGGTTGTACATTTCAGTGTTATTCGGCCAAACACTTAGGACAACCCAATCAGAAAGCAAAGGCTCAAGATACCCGATCACGAGTTAACTCCAAGCTTGGAATGAATTAACTGATGCTGGGCAACCTCAACAACAACAACAACAACAAGATTCCATTTATAAAGCGCCTTTCACGTCAGGAGGACGTCCCAAGGCGCTGCACAGTTGGGTCATGACCCGAGCAGGGGGGAAATGGTCAGGGGAGGGGAGGGAGCGAGGAGGGGGGAAATGGTCAGGGTGAGGGGAGGGATGGGAGGGAGCGAGAAGGGGGAAGAGAGTCGAGAGGGGAGCTGAAGGCTCGGTCAAAGAGAAAGGTTTTGAGACCGGCCTTGAAGGAGGAGAGGGAGGAAGCGGCGAAGGCACTGGGGGATAGAGTTCCAGAGCCTCGGGGCTGAGAGGCTGAAGGCCCGACCACTAATGGTAGGGCGATTCGAATTCAAGATCCTCACCCTCACCTACAAGGCCATTCACGGCCTTGCTCCCTCCTACCTCTCCAACCTACTATCCCCCTACCTACCTGCCCGTACCCTCCGTTCCTCTGGCTCCGGTCTGCTCCACATCCCCCGCCCCAACCGCCCTACTATCGGTGGCCGGGCCTTCAGCCTCTCAGCCCCGAGGCTCTGGAACTCTATCCCCCAGTGCCTTCGCCGCTTCCTCCCTTTCCTCCTTCAAGGCCAGTCTCAAGACCTTTCTCTTTGACCGTGCCTTCAGCTCCCCTCTCGACCCTCTACCCCCTCCTCGCTCCCTCCCTTCCCTCACCCTGACCATTTCCCTCCTGCTCGGGTCCTGACCCAACTGTACAGTGCCTTGGGACGTCCTCCCGACGTGAAAGGCGCTCAATAAATGGAATCTTGTTGTTGTTGTTGTTGTTGCAATGCGTTTTCTGGGTCCAAAACCTCAGATATCTTCACATTGTATTCAAATGTTATATTAAGAGAGCAGCAACAACGAGAATAGAAGAAACAAACTAAACAAAGAAAACGCAATAGCAAAACAAAGAGAATAAAATAGGAATCAAAATTATTTTGTGGGAAATCAATTAGCCAACATTTTTTCATCTTTTTATTAAGAACCAAGGTGAGGGTTATAGTCTGTTAGGTTCACCAGTAAGGTTGAATGGAATAGCAGATAACAATACTGATAAAGGAGAACCTGATAGAAATATTTCTATAAGGAGTGGTCCAGTGTTTGAGGCCGAGGGCATATGAACAACAGAAGGTTAACTCTTCTTATAAACCCAACCTATTACCATCCAGCTTCGAACTTGCTGTTCATAAAATAATGGAAGGTCACAAGGTGCAAAGAAATTCCTCAAAGGGAAAATGTCTCCACAATTCCCAACATGAAATTCTGGATCCAAATACACTTATCTCTATGGTGAGTGGAGAATGACGGTGACAAATTTGACTGTGACAGATTCGGTAGAGTTGATAGGTGAGTCAGGTTGAAGTCATGTGAACAGGGAATTCTGAAAGGTAAACCGGTAGCAATGACATGTTCGAGGACTTTGGGAAGGTTACCAACAACACAGGAATGAGAATATATAGATCAAGGGTAAGTCTATTAAGAAGAGGACAGATGACTAGGGTTTAAGAAGATGACTTCCCAATGATAGGGAAAGGCTTACAACATTTGCAATCAACAATAGCAAGCGTTAATATAGCCCTTCATGCGGGAAAAAGTCTCCAAGAGTAATCATGGGGGTTAAGAGTGATAGATGGGTGATACGGGATGCTAAGAAGGCTAAATTTGACCAGTCTTTTGGAATATAGAAAAACAATGATTTTACCCAAGTCCATGACTCAATCCCAGGGCTTCCATTAACCAAAAAAAAAGCCACATTGGCTCCACTATGAAATAACTAAGATCAAAGAGAGTCTCTCCCATTGCAAGATTATTGCTTTCAAAATCAGAAAACACGCAGTGCTTTAACCTTCCAAGTTTAAGAGAATGCAACGCCACATAGACTTTGCCCTTCTTTGTTTTATCAAAGTGGACTAATGCTGCTATTTTTCATCTTTTAGATATTTTAGAAAAAAAAGGAAGAAAAAATTGCAGAGGTTTCATAAGCCACTGGCACAAAGAGATCAGATACATTCCAAGTGCAGCACACTGTTCCAACATCAAAAAGCCTCCTGCAAACAATTAACCCAATTCCTCTATCCACGTTGCTGGAATTCTTAAACGCTGTCATTCTCCACACACAATGGAGCAAAAGCAGCAGATTTACAAACTTTATGTTAAAAAGTTCTATTCTATCCTTTCATGACTGGAGACGGCTTTTACAGGGACTACTACATAATCAAATACGCTGATTGTGACCAGTGATGATCAGATTTTCTAAAGATCACGCCAAACCACAAGTGTTTAAAGCACTCGACATGTTCTCAGTGAACAAAATGTTCTTCAGGACTAACGTCAGTTGTACTTCTGCCCCAAAAGTGACCTAAATCTTCAGTTTAATGTGAACAAATAAAACAGTCAATTTACTACAATCCACAAGTGTTCTTTGAAGCTACATTTTTTTAAAATCACACTTTCTGCCTACTGTATTTACCGCCATTTAAGGAAACCCACCAGGAATGTCAAACACCTCAATTAATTTATATTAAACTACCCTGTTGATACTGACTTTCTTTTCCCCCGCACGTGCATGTGTGTACATACTTGAGGTCAATGTTTCTACTTTTGATCATTCAGTTTCAACAGAGAATTGGGTTACTTATAGCAAGCATCCGATGCAAAGAAAAGCCTACTTTTACTCTGCCGTAATAATGCACATTTAATCAAAACTTAGAAGGTCTTTTCCCCTCCAACGCCAGTGTGAACCTATCCACTTCCAACACTAACCAGGGAATGTTTAGGGGCTATCTGAGCAAGGCGGTCGATAATAATAATAATCCTTGCATCTGATATACACCTTATCATGTCTTTGAAATTTTTCAAATCGCTTCACGGAAAATACTCTAAAGTGAGTTGACTGTACATTTTGTGGGCGAAATGCGTCAGCCAATTGTGCGCAGCAGTGGATTGAGTGGCCAAATTTTTTTAAAGGGATTTTTTTTAAGAGCCCTTTTCTGCTGTGCACTGATGCCTCATTACAAACAGGATTGACACTACCCAAATGACTCTAAAGGGACGAGATAATGTAGACCAGGACAAGCTGTTGTTTCATCTTGTTCAGACCAGTAGAACCAGAGGACATGGCCAATGCTTGAATAGGGGTAAATTCAAACTAATCTGCAGAAACAATATTTCAGTGAGACAGTGGTAAATCTATGGAACAAACTCTCTAGGGAGACAGTGGAAGCAGAAAGTGTTGATTCATTCAAATGCAGATTAGATTTCTTCAGGAAATAATATTTTGGGATACAGTATACAAATAATTAGAAAGATGACACATGGCAAGTGTAGTATGCTTGGGAAAAACAAGCAACTTTAGACCTATGGTTCCCAAAGCTTTCCAGCAGTGTTGGGTTTTCCTCACCTCATGTCCGACTGAACAATAGAGATTGATTGCCAAGATTAGTCATCGTCTCCATTATACATTATCCATTGTACGTGCATGGTGGTCCACAAGGACTGGTATTGGGACATCAGCATAAAATAGCTACAAATAGATCAAATAGGAAAGTTGGAAGAAATTCCTTTGCACAGAGAGTGGTGGGAATGTGGAACATGCTACCACAAGGAGTTGTTGAGGCATAGATGTATTTAAGGGGAAGCTAGATAGGTACATGAGGAAGAAAGAAATAGAAGATTACGCTTGAAGGCTTAGTTGAGGAAGGGCAGGAGGAGGCTCATGTGAAGCATAAACACCGGCAAAGACCAGTTGGGCCGAATGGCCTGTTTCTGTGCTGTATATTCTAATATATTCTAATTCAACTACCAGATGAACTAGATGGTACAAGGTACCAGGTAGAATGTGAGCTAGATGGCCCTTTGTCATTTTAGCCTCTCTAGATCTTCTCACACAAACGGTCTCACCAGCTCCACCATTCACAAGATCCAGCTCATTCAAAACTCTGCTGTCCGCGTACTGACCCGGACCAAACTCCGTACCCACATCTCACCAGTTCTCGCCAGCCCCACTGGCTCCCCATCACCGAACGGATCGACTTCAAGATCCTCACATTCGTTTTCAAACCCATTCACTCCATGGCACCTCCCTACCTCTCCGACCTCCTTTCAAGTCCTGCCTAAAAACTTCCCTGTTCGGCCGTGCTTACGGCCACGTCCACTCTCCCCCTGACTCGGAGTCAGCCTCAGCGCCTGTTAAGTGCTCTGATACGCTACTCTGCGTGGAGGGCATTATATAAGTCCAAGTTTTTGTTGTTATCAACCTGGCTCAGTTGGTAGCACTCTTGCCTCTGGGTCAGACGTTTGTGGGTTCATGTGCAAAATTGGGTTCAGACTGACACACCAACGCAGTGCCAGAGGAGCGTTGCATTGTCATTGTTGGCGGTGGCCTCCTTTGGATAATTCGTAAAGCATGGTCTCGTCTGTCTATTCAGATGGCGTTAAAGATTCCAAGATCAGATGGATTTTAAAGATCTTGATTTAACTTAAAATCAAAGGGAGTTTGTGCTGGTGTTATGGCCCACAAGCCTCCAAATATAGTTGGTCATTTACTTCATGCCTGTTGATTTGTGGGATATTAGGTCTGGAAATTGGCTGCCGTGCAAAACTACAAAACATACAGTGATTTAACTCTGCAGTACATCTTGTGAAGCGTTTTCAGATGTTTTGAAGACGAGATATAGCATGATATCAAACAAAAGGAATAGTATTATTACCGCACAGTTCAGAGACAGGCGGACAATCCCAGTCTGATAACCAACACCACTCTGTAAATAAGGTATGCCTGACTGCCCAAACACATTTCACACATACTGTCTGACTACTTGAATAGACATCATGCATCTCACTGCCCAAAACTTGTTGACTGTTCCTTCCCTGTGGGGAAATGTCTGGACCTCAGTTGAGCAACATTTTCCCGGCTAGTATAACAAAGACCAGGCTCTAGGTGGGATGGGCTAGGTACCAGCATCCTGCCATGGTGAAGGAACACTCTACCACCACGTTACCCCAAATAGCAGCGCTATTATTGTGTAAAGCACCAGGTGTTGTAGTTCAAATTATTTTATTCCACAACTGCGAACAGAGAGCAGGAAAAAAAGCAAAAATATCGCCTTGGATTCAAATTTTGCATTCAGTGATTAGATTACTTATCAATTAAAACATCACCACAGAAAGAGGTGAGCTTACGCATCTCAATGTTTCCGAGAACAGCCAGATGCCGTAAGGCACTTTGCTGGAGGGCCGCGCTCACATATTTTCCTAAATACACAATGCAGAGGACATCATTTCCCCACAATGTAAACTTACACATTTTATTCACGTTACCACAGGGTGGTGCAAAACACAGGTCTTAAAGTTTCAATAGAACCACTTCCTCATCAAACCTGGGATAGTCTCAATAACATTTCTGTGTTGTTGCTTGCTTAAGAGGGACAGGAAATACCACATACCAAAAAAATCCAACAGACAGATGGTGAGAAGAGACACATTGAACAGTAGGTTGGCTGTTCAATGGTTTGTCCCAGATCTGGATGGGGCACTGAGACTTAGGGAGGGACAGGAATCTACGAATGAAAAACAGGCAGAGAGGCTAATCTTGAACTTGACTCACTTTCCATTTGGTTAAATCTTTAACAACTCCCTTTTATTTTCCTTCTCATTTGGGCTGTACAACATGGCCTTTATGCCTGACTCAGTGTCTCATTTTCTCACCAATTCTATGAATTTAGCAATGCAGCTTGCTACTTAGCTCTCCTTTCAGCAATTTACTTGTATTTCAATATTTTTCTCGCTATCCACTCTCTCCCTGAATTAGACTTGTACCAACCCTCAGAAATTTAGAATAAAACAGCCCAACAACAATTTGGATTTATATGGCATCTTTCACGTTGGATAACGTCTCAAGATATCTTCACAGTGGAGGAGTTGAATGCTGAGCTAGGAGGAAGGGGAGTGGGGAAGAGTCCATCGGGCGGGCGTAGAGGTAAGATTTAAGGTGGAATTCGAAGATAGACAGACTGGGCAAGGCGGAGGGTTAGAGGCAGAGTTTGAGAGGCAAGGAGCCTTAACGACTGAAGGCTCAGCCAATGATGGTGGCATGGAGGAGGTGGAGGATATTTAGTTGCCTGTGCTAGCTGAGCTTACGTGGTGGGCAAAAAAGTGGAGTACGAGGAGATCAAAAATAATAAAGAAAGTGCTAAGGCACCCCTTCTGATTGCATCACAGCTTTAACCCAAATTAAAAGTATAATCTCCTCAGCAACAAATTTATGCATCAGCTCTCTAGTCTCAATTACAAAACTATTTTACACAAAATACAGGCAGCATATATGGATATACTTCCACCTTCCAGTTTTGAGCAAAGATTTTCATTCAAACAAAACCCTGATCACACATGACAATAAATCTAAACAAGATTGAAGAGCTTCATTCTGGTCACAAAAGCAGAAAGAAGAAACCTTGCTCCACTCAATACTTTCTCTCACCAACATACTGAGCTACTTTCTTCCAGCTCCCATACTCTAACATACACATCTACCACATTACATTAGAAAGGGCAGATCTCATAGGATTAATTAAGTTTGGGAAGGATTATATAAACAAAATATATTTGAGTTGTCCAGCAATTGATTACTTCAAACCATCAGGTCTCGGATCTATTTGAACTGCATAACTCAATTCACTGATTAAAAGTTAGAAGGATCCCTTGGGATGCCCAGCTTGTGAACAAAGCGCATATGGCTGCCAGAGTGCTTAACTGGGAGGTAAAGACAATTTCTATGTAATATTTCCTATCTGAATTTCTCCTTAAACTTGCTGCTGAGAATTAGACAGAATTACTGAGAATTGCCTGTTGCCTGCCCAATGCTTTCTTCCATTCTTAACCGTTTCAATTCAAGTTTAAAACAATAGCAACAACTTGCATTTATATAGCGCCCTTCACGTGGGGGTAGTGACTTGGGGGGCTTAACAGTTGCGGTGCTTGAATCCAAGCTGGGGAGAGGAGGGAGGTTGAAGAGGCAGATCTTCAAGTCCTGAACTCAGGCAAGGAGGTGACAAGGTAGAGAGACTGATCAAGTACACTCTCCTCTGAGTTTTTAATTCTATAATTTTGAATTGCCGCACTTCACTAGAGTACAGTAAACCTGCACATAAATCCTCAAAAGGAAGTCACCCAAAATACATTCCAGCAAAGGGGAGTTGGGATATTCAAAATCAGTTGAAACAAAATTCAGTGCTGCTACATGATAAACAAAGGGCATGGTTTTCAGTTCACTCAGTAACAGGCTGCATTTCTTTCAGAGATCCTTTGAGGGAAGAAGTTAATCTAACATTGTACTTTGATGATGAGATGCATTGAAGTGATGGACGTAACCAGACAGCATGGATCGAGAGGCATAGAGTTTAAAATTTTTAAGCAAGACAAAAGATTTTGCCTACAATATACGTACAATCACACACCACTTTATAGTATATTCTGTCATGTGCTTTGAGACGTGATAAGGTGTCCTATCAAATGCCAGGATTATTATTATAAGGCGCTGTATCAAATGCCAGGATATTAATGATAATTATTACTATTAATAATAAAACATTCCCTCCTACTGCTGTGTTATGTAGATGAGATTCCTAAACAATTAAACAGCCTGAAACTTTTTTTTGTTATTTCCTTTGAATAAGAATTTGGAACAACATAGGAAAAAAAAGAGGTGCAGATTGAAAAAAACAAATGCGCCATGGGATATACGTTTCTGTGCTGCTAACTCCCAGGGTAATGCTGCTGTTGGTTGGAATATTGGAGGGAAGGAAGGCAGTCCTGAAAGCAATATCTTTCACTGAGATACAGTTCCACAGATAGTGCTAAATAGAAATGATTTATGATGCAAAATCCGTACGGACAGCTCCTGTGTGGTTGTTACCATGGGATGGTTGCTGAATGCAGGGGGCTGCTTGAACAGGTTTGATTCTACAGGGTATATCTTAATATTAGGTGTCAGTCTGGCTCACCAGCAGTCTTCTGGTACCATACTCATATGACACTTTGTTAAGGTGTACTCTGGGTAACGATTGTGAGCAGGCTATTTAATCATGGGATTATCTTAGCAAAGCTAAAACTTTGGCCAATGTTTCCAGAGATCAACTAATTCAAAGACTAGGGATTGAATCTGGGACCTTCTAGATCTGGCTGACTCGAGTATCACAGCATGTTTTGCAGTTATCTGCTCAGCCTTTGGGAGAACACCATTTGTCTTAAGACATACTCGGTATAGTTAGTGCTTTATTAAAATTGTTCTACAAGAAAGATTTCATACAAAACTGGCCTGGGTGGGAACAATCACCCCTCCAGGAGACACCTTTGAGGCAGTTTAGAGATCTTGAAGGAACTGCACGTCAGAAATGCAGTAGGAGATAGATATACTGAGTAAATCGGTATACACAGGGAAGTTTGTTGTAATCTCTTTTCCATGGGTACTTTGTTTCCGTGTAAAAAAAAATTGTTTGTTGAGAATTAACCTGTGGACATTATTTTATGTCCAACGGTAATGTTTAAACAAACAGCCTGCCAGTAGTTGCTCTCAATAGTTTGCTTTCCTCTTTTTATAGTGCTACTTCTGTGTTCTATTTTTAAAGTCAAAACAAACCTCTGTTTGAGGTTGTTCTCCCTCACCTCAGTTCTCCTGATGCCTAAGTGCCCAAATCAGCCCATCTTTTTCAAATTTGCAGTTTTTGGTTTTCTACCTATTGCCAGCTTTCTTGTTTCCAGAGGCATAACATGGACCGTTTCCATTGGAAGGTCAGGATAACTTTCTATTCTCACGATCACACACTGATAAATGGTGTTAGTGGGATAATCATGCAACATATTGAATGGAAAAAAAGTCCCCATTATGGAGTTACAATGGTCAGATGGCAATTTTACTGCTTCTTTTTAAAAATAATCGTGATCTGCTATTATTAACTAATAAAGATATTTGGAAAACATCATGTTATCCTCTAACCACTGTGTGACCAGTCTCCTTTCAGTCTCGCCATCGTAAATAGCTTGGAGTCAGAAAGAAAACAAAGGGGGGATCATACCGTTCTCATGACTCACTACTTACAGATGCATAGTCTTCCTGAAAACACATTTGATAAAGTAAAAGAACAGCTGTGCAGTTTCACTATTTTTGTGTTACAGGACTCCCCTTTCCTCTGGCCACCTCCTGTAACATAAGGGTAACATTGCTCAGACATTGAACACCTCCCATTTGTGACATCCAGTGTCAGCACCAAATCAAAGTTAGATGCTGAGTAAAATTGCCTCTGCTCAACCTCAAATCTCAGAAGAGCACAAGAGTCACGTGCACTATTTCCAAGCCCATCCCCAGTGGAACTTGATTGAGACCAATATATAACCCACGTCAAATATATATTAGGAGAGCATCATCTCCATTGGTCTATATTGGATTCAAATCTAAGTTGTTGAGGTGAATAGGATTTAGAAAATGTTTTTGTTTTCCCTGGCATATTCACCGTTGAGGATTCTGTATATTTTAAATAGAATAGACACTCTTAATTTGCACAAGGGAAGTAGATAGCTTATAACGCAACTAGTAATCGATAACAGCTAGATAGCAAGTACAGGAGAAGTGCATACACACTTTCTGCATACACATTTTACCCCAGACGCTATATCACAAATGTTACGCAAGAAGGCGCCCGTCAAACTAAATGGTAATTTTGTTTAAAACAATTGGATCATGCTTGTTTTTCCAGAGACAGAATTTTGGAACGTGTTTGTACCACAAATTGTGGACAGCGCTAGAAGACTACTCCAGTAATTACATTATACTCCAACCTCCCATTGTACTAAATAAAATGCAATATCAAAATGAATTTTTTACATAATGTGCTGCTTTATTTATTGAATTACATAAATTTTAAGGTAGTTAACAATTTGAATGCTCAACCTTCGTTCACATTGTGAAGTTTGAGAGATTCATCAACATCTGAACATCTATGCGACACAATGCAGCAAAGGTTATGTTACAACATACATGTGACGTTTCTCCTAGCGAATGTACTCATATCTGATAGATTATATTGCTAAAACAACCTAGTGATGAATAGCATGCAAACAGAAAGCTGTGGTGAAAGACCTGATTTGAATCACAGTTGATAATGCAGTTGACATTGACACTTTACACACATTACGTGTGAACTGCAGGATATGATGTCAACAGCAACCTGCTGACCTGGAAGCCAGGTGTGTTTCTCGTGAGCGGGGATCCACAGGACACCAGCACTTTAAGCCCAGCAGCACTATACTGATGGGTTCTGAAAGTGAGTTTCCCTGCATTAGGCTTCACCCTACCGTGGTTTACAGGGGAAATAAACCTTGTGTATGTTATACAAATACGAAGACATGCAGTAGCTCGGACAGAATACAGGAGGAGTTTGCTTCATTTATTCTTGAAAAAGTACCATCAGTCCCATTAATCCTTTGTAAAGAATGCTACTACAAACACTGGGAATTGTGTAGCGTGTTGTAGCATTCTGAAATACCTTGAACTGCAACTCATACCATCTCTTTCCTTCCAAACTGGAAAACTGATTCCCTAATCCCAACCAATTGAGTCACAACACAGCATAATTATGGAATAACAGCATCCCCAAATCCTCTTCATATCTGTAACTGCCAGGATGACTTAACAACAACAACAAGAATACATTTGTATAGCGCCTTTCACGTCGGGAGGACGTCCCAAGGCGCTGGACAGAGTACAGCATTTCAGAACCGAGCTGGGGTCAGGGAGGGAGAAGGGAGGGGAAAGGAAGGGGGTTGACCGATGGGATGGTCGAAGAGGAAGGTTTTAAGGCGGGACAAAGGAGGCTAAGGAGGGGGCGGGTGGAGTGACTGGGGGATGGAATTTCAGAGGTTGGGGGCAGAGTGGCTGAAGGCTTTCCCGCCAATGGTGGGGCGGGTGGGTCGGGGGACGTGGAGCAGGCCGGAGCCGGCTGAGCGGGGGGAGCAGGCGGGTTGGTAGGGGGTTAGGAGGTCGCAGAGGTAAGGTGGGGTGAGGCCATGGAGGACTTTGTAGGTGAAGACCAGGATCTTGAACTAGATCCTCTGAAGGATAGGGAGCCAATGGGCGAGAATGGGGGAGATGGGATCACGGAGTTTGGTGCGGGAGAGGACACCATTGTCATTGACAATAATAGTCATTGACACCATTTTATTTTTAATGAAATGCAACGTACTGAATTAAAGAAGGGCATCAAATTGTGGGCAATGAGGCTGCAACCTAATCTGGGTGTTCAGATGACTTTAAAAAAAAGTCCATGAGTTGCACTTTCTTGGTTTAGATCATCAGAACCCTGCAATTAAACTGCACCCTCATTACTCATCTAAACCAGCCTTAATTCCATATGTTCTTTTTTTAAAAAAAGTGGTTTTAATGTTGTAATTGCCCTGTGAAACAAGTGCCCCAGAAAGTTGGGGCCTGGTGCATGGTGGGTTTATGCCTGGATACCCTAGAATGCCAGGTTTCTGATCTCAACCATATTTTCATGGAGAAATGATGAACAGAGACCAGATGTCTCTCCCCTAGGGGATAGTTGTATGGAAAATTTAAGAGTCGGCCGGCCGGTAAGTGCGCATGGGTCAATGGGAAAGGACGTCATTTCCCACAATTCAAGTAAGCCGGTAACTGTGGGAGTAATGGAGGGTAGGGGAGCGGCAGAAAGAGTTAGGAGGTGATTAATATGTGTAGCGCAAATAAATCAAAGTGGTTTTGATAGGAAACTGAATGGGACTTGGGTGAATGTATGACTTTGTGTATGAAGGTAAGACATATGCGAGATTTACTCTAATAATAATAATTCACCCACAAAATATAGTCAATTTATTTTACACTATATTCTGTGAAGCGCGTTGAGTCGTCTATATCAAATGCGAGGATTATTATTAATATGTTCAAACACAGTTTTAAAACTTTTTTTCCAACATAAGAGCTCCACATTGCAGTACGTAGCACTGTTTATGATTTTTTTTCCTAAACTTGCCAGTGATCGACACTTCGCAATAACAATGGCTCTCTTGAATTTTTTTTAAAAATTGTGATTACAGAAGGAAATCAAAACTAGTTACACCTCAGATTTACCTCATTTAATAATACTTTTGTTTTAAAAATAATCACTCAAAATGAAATCTTGGCACATGAAATAAGGGCAATTTCAATCAATGTCTCGAAAAAACTTACAAGCAGTCCAAGTTATAGTTCATAAATGCATAAATTATACCAGTGTTCTAATCTCTCTAGTCTCACGGTACTGAAAAGGCTATAGAAGTTAATAAATTCCTTATGGCTTTCTCTGAAGCAGGCAATGACAGCCTGTGGTCTCAGATAACTCAAATAACTTTTCTTTTTCCACATTTAGATGTTTTGCGCAAATTAAAATGCTCAGAATAGATTTCAATAACTTTGTACAGAATGCCCCAGAGTGACCAGGGTCATGAATCAACTGTGCTGTTTAACCTCAAGGGCAAACCTACGATTAATGCCTTCAAGAATTATGCAGTTGCTGCTGATGTGGTTCAGCAGCACGAAAGAAATCACCAACACAGAACTATGAAGATGTACAACATAGATGGGTTGAACATTTGACCCATGCCATGGTACGGAGCAGAACAGGGGCTCAGCTGTGACATCAGAACAAGGAACCACATTGAGGAGACTAAGGGGCCCAGAATTCAATAACAACTTGCATTTATATAACACCCTTCATGCAAGGTAGCGTCCCAGAGTGTTTCACAGCCTGACAACAATTCCTCTTGTTCTTACACTTGTCTTAAAATTTGTCTCCAAAAAGCCATGAATTGAATGACCAATTTTTATTTGGAGAAACCAACTCGCTTCTCTTTTTGAATAGTGCCATGGGATCTTTAAATGTCTACCCTAAACAGACAGATGCGAACTCGGTTTAAAGTCTTACCATAAGGACAATCCAGCCTCTAACAATACAGCACACTCCCAGCATTGCAATAGGTTGTCAGCCTAAGAGGCATAGAAATCACCTTGGCTAATCTCAGGACTCTTCCAGAGTTTGTTTAGATTGCCACCTGCAGAAGCTCAGGGGGAAGTTGTACCTCATCCAGTTTAATGTGTGAAAGGAGCATCGGAGAAAGGGGAAGGAAGAAAGAGCATTTCACTACAATGTAGAGTTTATGTTTCCCACAAACTTTCTTAAAATCTCAGACGTTATGCTGATTGTCTGCCACAGAACTTTTGGTGAGACAGAACAGATCACAATAAATAGGGATAACACTATGCAGGAATTTCCCATGTTGGCAGAGGCTTGAATGACGTTATCCCCTTCCAAGTTTGCCAGAATAGGCAACAAAAAGTACAGTACTCCAACGACATTATGCTTTTCATGTAACATTTAACATCCTTGAAAATTTAAAATCACAAATGCACAGTCTCACAAATATGCATTTAATTTGGCAGCGGAATTTGATTTTTTGTTCTTGTTCCCATGACATGCACTCCACTGCAAGGTGGAAAGAAACATGGCACAGAAATGAGACTTGGACATGCACGTAATCCAGATGTGTTAAACTAGGGTCCAAGCTGACAAGAGTGTATTTTTTGGGTGGTTAACTTCCATTTGAATATTTATTATTTAAAATAGTAAAAACACATTTTTGAAAAGAAAACTGCCCTATATATATGCAGGTGGTTTCCTTTAGCAGCAGCTCTACGCTTTTTAAGTGTCCTCAGATAATCAAACATGTTTCTGACTGAAAGACTTTTTGCTTCATAAATACACAAAGGTAATACCTTCAGAGCGTGGATTTCCTCCAAGAGCCTTTCTGCCCGCTTTTGGTTCTTACAAATGGCATCAGCTGTTCCCCTGCAGGATGGTCAGATATGCAACATCATTTTAGTTTGAATATTAAACAGATAATGAACCAGATTCAACCACATAACATTTTTAAAAAAACAAACAAAACTACAGTTTTTTTTAACTTTGGCTTGGCTCAAATATTGGTGCAGACGACCCACTGATATATGGCTGTTTGCATTGTTGTACATATAGAGCCTGGCAATTTTATTCCACCTTCATTCTTCTTCCACACCACTCAACGAACAATTTCACAGCAAGATGTTGATGCTTGTTAATTGAAAATACCTACTGCTGCACCAGGATGGTTCTTTCTTTGTGAAATATAGAAAATCAAAGGATTCTGTTGCAATAAAAATGATGGTAAGAACAACAAAAACACCTTGCATTCATATAGAGCCTTTCTCATAGGATGATGTCTCAAAATGCTTTACGGAGAAAGAGTGGATGTCCAAGCAGGAATGTAGGTTTGGAGGTAATAATAATGCTTGCATTTGATATTTTGTGGGCGAAACGCCCATAAGATAGGAATATGGAGGGAGGTTACTAAAGGGAAATTCAGAGGAAGATTTTAGAAGGGCTTTTGAAAATAGAAAGGGAGTGTTCTCACTCTAGAAAATGGGAGCAAAGTATCTGAAAGCCTGTCCACCATTGGAGGATCGGAGGGTTCAAGGAAAATGCAGCAAGTCCAAGTTATCATTCCTGAGAGAATGGGCAGGGCAGTGGGATCGTCATAGATCACAGACTAAGGGCAGGGTAAGGGCATGAAGGCATCTGAAAGGTAGATCAAAGATCTTGAGTTAATCCACTGGGGGAAAAGGGAATAATTGGAGCCTGGCAAAATACCAGAAAGAAGATCCAATTATATGCATATGGGAGCAATGCAAACTTTATTATAATAATCCTTACATTTACATTTATTGTAAATTTATCATAGACCCGGAATGTGTGGAGAATCATGTCCTTCGTAATGTCATGGCAAATTTAAAAAATTTCACTTTTTTTTACTGCTCTACAGTTATCCTGTTTCACTTTTTAAACTTTCTTCGATGTAAGTTCTGGAGACATCGCCTTATATTCAGAACAATGTAGTATTCCATCCTTTCGATACCCTGGTCAAGATTGAATTGAAAATGAACATCTGGATTTTTTAAAAAAATGCCTGGCTGGAAGACCTTAAAAAAATTGTAGTCAACGTAGACACTTGGGCAAGTTATAAGCTTGGTATTTAAATGGTTAGGGCAGCAGAGTTGAACAATATATTGAAATATTATAACATAATATCATCCTTGCATTAGATTTCGCCTGCAAAATATACTGTGAAGCTCTTTGAGACGTCTTAACGACATGATAAGGCACTATATCAAGTGCAAGGATTATTATTATTACTATTATATGATTATATGTATGGAAGGGCCTTTCAAATCAGGTGGACGTCTTGAAGCACTTTACAGGAATTACTGTAAAGTCTAGGGACTGTGTATTTTTGTAGTCAATAATTTTGCATAAAGCAATGTCCCATAAACATGTATGACAATGCAGCACAGCCTCAGTTTAAAAAACTTCACTGTACTGAAGTGTCAGACTAGACTATGAGTTCAAAGTCCCAACATATGGTTTGAGCCCACAACCTTCTGACTCAAGAGGCGAGAATGTTACCAACTGAGGCAGGCTGACACCTGGCTGTGAAAATGGGAGTATGTACAGTACATAGATTCAACATTGAAAAAGTGACCCAGACAGTTGCAAATCTGAACTCCTATTTGAATTGGCCTGGGTTAAATGTCCTGCTGTTTACTTCTTGTTGCACATACTCCACAGGAAATGTTTAAATAAAATACATGCTGCAGTTCTAAAGGGTTTTCTCTCTTTACACTGATATTGTGTACACAAATATTTAAACCATGTACTCAGGAAAGCTGCGATGGGTAAATAAAATGTGTGGATTTTTTTCCAGGGTCATTTTGACTTGTCACAATAAATGTTCTTGATTCATCTTTAATATGCTAGTCTCACACACAAATAATGATGTATGTCTAAATTCTGTGCAGGAATGAAACACTTGCACTCGACACCTTAATGTTTAGTCAATGAGGAAATCACAGTCACATTCATTTTACCTTGACATCCAGGGCGATATAGATGTGAGAAATGAAACCTTCTAGCGCAATGCTGACCAAAGACACACAAAAAAAACAAGATGAGTGATAATATTCACGTTCACAGATTTGGAAGGACAAGGATTCCATCCCTTACTCTGCTCACTTCCTATTCTTTGCGACATCTCAAGTGGGGGCAATGGCAAGCAAAAACAACATTGTGTCCCTCCAGGGGAAGGAAAAGACAATCAGACTGGATCTCCTCCTGCCTTGACCCTTGTTGCCTCCTAGCAGCCGGCCAAATGGAGCACGAACAGAGATCCAGACGTTACCTCTTGGCAGCTGAGCTCGAGGCCAGGCAGACTAAAGAAACACATGATAATGGAGGGAAATTGACATCAATTTTCTTGACATTAATTAAGTCGCGCTTGGATCTTTTTAAAAAAAACCCTGGATACTTTTAAATTGTTGATTGCGCCAAATTATTTTTTTATCCGGAATTTTTTCAGCTGGGAAAAATGCTGATCTCATACTGCGTTATAAATCTTGAATGTCTGAATTTACTAGGGTGAGGAATGTGTGAAGTTCCTTAAAATTCCAGTAGTGTTTTTACAAACATGTTTGTACACCAGGCTTGTGTAAGTTATTACACGTGAAGCTAACGCTATGCGGAGTGGGATGACAGCATACTGGTGAGTGTTGAGTCTCCTGAGAGTTGGAACTTTGAAAGCGTCCTTAATACCGTAGTTAATAGACAACTTCAAAAGTTAAGCTTGTATATTTATACAGCAAGACTGAAATGGGATTTTAGAGTAAGATTAGAGCGATAATTAGAATGTCTATGTTGTGCGTACATGCACTTCTGGTGATTGTAGAGGGGAGGCTGATTGGTAGGTTTGAATGAGGTGCAACGTGAAGTGTCTTTCTAACTTTGTAACTTTAATTGTAGCTCTCTACATTTGCAATTACAAAGACAAAAAAAAACATTTTTTGTTGGGTCAGCTGGGTGTCTGACACAGGCATCAGCCTGAGAGTTCTACATACATGACACTCAGACATGGAAATTACCCTGCATCTGCAATGGAATGTGCACTCTCTCCCTGGAGAAACACACTATACTTACCCAATTCCAGAGGGGATTAGGTGTACGTTGGTGACAGCCAAGGTTTAGGGATACCAGAGTGTGCTTTGAGCTACTGCTGCAATTTAACCAGCTCAAAAACCACATAGCCATTGAACTACCCTTTATAATAATAAAACACCTTTTTGTAAGCTTCCTACTGATTGCCCAGCAAGGACCACCCTACTTGCTAAAGCTTTGGCTAGCATGGTCAACAGGAACTAAGGAGGAAGAATCCCTAGTTCCCGTGGGCTATTCTGACCTTCAAAGTCCATTTGATGAACCAGTCTGGCTGGTCTGTTAGCAGCAGTGCCGTGCAGTTCTGTGGATCTGCTTGGTTCAGGAATCTAACTACCAAGATTAACCCAAAAGATTGTCTCGATTCTAACATTCTGTTACCAAGCAATTCACCAGGAACCAGCTCAGCTCCTAGGAGATCCCACTTATTTATCTCCCAAGGTCAATAGCCACCAGTTGGTTATTTTGTATTGATAAGTGCAGGTTTGAGCCCTCACTAAGTGGATGGAAGGTGCTAGAAAGTAGGGCGGTACTGCGAGCTTCCTGGTGAGCAGCATAGCTCAGCATGAAATGTGTGAGAGCATTGACATGTTCTCCTCCCCACAGCGTGGACATACAGCCCTTACCCACTGAGCGATTGTTCCACCAGCTGGAGATGCGGAACTCAAGCAGCATCTGCTTCCCTCTCTATAAACCAATCAAGATGAATACCATGCCTCGAGTATAGGAATGTGTGTTCACAAACTTGGACTCCAGGTAACTAGTGATTGTGTCAGATATTCCAGCAACTGTAAGGCAGGCTGTTAAACACTTCGCCTAGAACTGCAGAGAAACACTGAAACAAACAAAAAGAGATATTTCACCAACTAACTTTTTTGCCTTCAGCTGTGTCATGTGTCTTGTTAGTTTTCGGATGACTAAAGTTCTTGCTGTTCTCACATCTTTTCTCATTTTAACAACCTGGAAACAAAAAGAAAAACGATTTAGTTAATAAACTTCATTTTAATAAAAGCAATAACTTAAAAGTAGTTTGAAGAATGCAAACTTATCTGGCAATTTTCCCTGTCTGAACATTCACAATTTGTATTAAATGTGAAATCTTACATTCCAGCATTCAATGGCAACTAACCAGGCCCAAATCCAAGAATCGAACTCATGTCTAAAAGAAACAGGCTTTTGAGGTGGAGACATTCCTAACCACTCATGTTTTAATGTTATTCTTGGACCTCCATCTCAACATATAAGAGACAGGGGAAAGAAAAAACATTTTTAAGATTCAATGAGTGTTAGAATGTAAAACCCTTATTTGGAAGTTATAATATTGATCTAATTCATTATCTTCCTTAGCTCCATGTTCAATGCTTCAAATAAAACCATTTATTATCCCCCCAAATATCCAACCCAACAACAAGAAATGACATTCAACTCTACAAATCCATGTTAATAAGGCAATTAAAAAAAAGATCAGTCTAGACTGTTAGACTTTAGTCTGAACTCAGTAGGCATTTTCTTGCTAAGAGTGTACATTGCAGTCAGGGTTGAATGAACTGCGAATATGAAACGGACATTCATCACAGGACATCAAGACTGACGCTTGTAAATATCCAAAAGCCTGCACACTCTTTGAAGAGTCATTCGCCTGCAGCACTTTGCACACATTCATTAAAAGTGCTGGAGAAACCAAAGGTATTATTTCTTGCAACAACTACAGTGGAAGTTTTTCTTTAACAAACATTTTTAAATTGGTCTTAATCCAACTCAAAATTGCATTGGATATACATTACTATTTGCTAGACTAAAGTATATAGCCAAGAAATCAAGATCACAATTTTGTATAATTTCCATTTGAAACTTTTAACAACAAAATTAGCAAGGTCACTACATAAAAAAGGAACAACAAACACTCAACACCTTAGTAGTAGGTGTTGTTATATTACAGTGGTACTAGGATTTCACTTAAATATCTAGAAATTGAGGAAAAAGGTAAGCTGCACTGGATCCCCACAAGACAGTTAAGATAAACTAGGTGACACTCCATACGCTTTTATTTACAACAATCAACAACAACAACAAGATTTCATTTCGGGAAGACGTCCCAAGGCGCTGAACAGTTGGGTCAGGGCCCGAGCAGGGGGGAAATAGTCAGGGTGAGGGGAGGGAAGGGAGGGAGCGAGGAGGGGGTAGAGAGTTGAGAGGGGAGCTGAAGGCACGGTCAAAGAGAAAGGTCTTGAGACCGACCTTGAAGGAGGAAAGGGAGGAGGCGGTGAAGGCACTGGGGGATAGAGTTCCAGAGCCTCGGGGCTGAGAGGCTGAAGGCCCGGCCACCGATGGTAGGGCGGTTGGGGCGGGGGATGTGGAGCAGACCAGAGCCGGAGGAACGGAGGGTACGGGCAGGTAGGTAGGGGGATAGTAGGTTGGAGAGGTAAGAGGGAGCAAGGCCGTGAATGGCCTTGTAGGTGAGGATGACGATCTTGAATTCGTGACACAACCGTGACATGTGCAGAGTCCACACAGATTCTTGCGTTCCAAGGAATTAAAAAAGGATGGGAACATTAGAATATTGAGACGCCATTCACCATTTGACAAGGTGGTGACAAGATCTCAATCAATTACAGGCACCTAATGCACGGTGGTGGAGGTAGGTCTCGTAGCCGTTTCAAAGCACTCCTGCTCATTACTCTGCAGGCAGCAATGTAGAGTAAATTCCTTTAAGGAATTCTTGCAAAACTTTGGTTCTTAATGTCTACCATTCAGCAGCCAGGCCATTGACCTAAATAGGGCTGAATGCCAGACTCTACCACTCTGATGGAAGAGTAGATACTTTGAATTTGTCAGGAGGATATAAGCTGTTTCACCCAACAGGAAATGCAGGCCATTGAATGAAGATCATTGAGGCAATTTTTAATCCAATGTGATCACCATTTCTATCTCTCCGTCTAGTGGAACTGCACGAAGAGAGAGATTATATAAACAGAAGCAGGCAGCATATCCTGCCAATGAACAAAATTCCCATTCTTGAGCCTTGCACACAGTACATGTGGTTCACATGTGGTCAATCTAGTATAGCAACAAAGCAGCTCTTGGCAGACAAACACCTAGAAGGCTTCTGAAAAAGGTTTACCACTGGATATGTTCACTGGAGTTGCAAGTCTTTTGTCAGCATACAATTCAGGCAGACATTCTGACATTGTGGAGTCGAGTAGCTCAGTGGTTAGAGCACTCGCTTTGCAAGTGAGAGACCTGAGTTCAATTCCAGGCAGAGGGCGAAACCTTGGGCAAGTTTCCTTACTCCACACAGAGCCTAATAATAATCCTCCAAAACCAAAACAATAATAAATTGGTCATTTTCAATCCACGACTGTTTGTGGAACATTGCTATGCGTAATTGGCTGCCGCGTTTGCCCATAAATATACAGTTAATTCACTTTACAGTGTGTTCTGTGAAGCGCTTTGGGACGTCCTCCCGAAGTGAAAAGCGCTATATCAAATGCAAGGATTATTATTATTATTAAGAGTAACTATTTGGAAACAATACATAAACGAATATTGGACATCTACAACAACTTGCATTCATATAAAGCCCTTCACGTGGGACAGCGTCTCGGAGCCTGACCCTGAGCCGGGGGGAGGGAGGAGGTGACCGCAAGCACAATTGAAGAGGAAGGTCTTCTGGCATGATCTAAAAGAGGGGTAGGAGGGGGGATGGCGGGGGGATTGTGGGAGAGAGTGCCAAAGCTTCGGAGTGTAGTGGCTGAAAACGTGACCGCCGATAGGAGCGGAGGGGACGAAGGACAAGCAGGAAGGCCAGAGCCAGCTGAGCAGAGGCAGCAGGTAGTGGAGTGGGGGAGAAAGCAGTGTTTAGGACGTCTGGTGTTTAGCACAAAGAATATCAGTTATTCACTGTACCAAGACCAGTTTGCAAATACTAATTGAAAGCCAGAATGTTGACATCAACAACTCGATCTTTTGCAAATAATTCTGACAAGGCTAAGTTGATCCATTCACATTTTCAAGACTCAGGTGGATAGATATTTTGTTAGGTCAGAATATCAAGGGATATGGGACAAGGACGGATAATTGGAGTTGAGGTACAGACCAGCCATGATCTTATAGAATGGTGGAACAGGCTGAATGGCCTACTCTTGTTTCTGTGTTTCTATATTTTGAGAGACTGCTCCAAATTCTGTCAGAGAAGATGCTAATTTCACTACCAGCTTTAAACACCCGAATGTCTACAAAACTACTTCGGACCCCCATCTTTTAAAATGGAGATATAAAATAATAACCCAAAAATATAAACAATAGAGATTAATGGAATTAAACTCCTAGAAAGATGGACAATCATTGACGGCTTAAACAATCATGGCCAATTGCCAACTCTATTCAAGTGCACTGGGAACCTGAGACTGCCAGCATACAGGTTCCTAAAAGAAAATTCTCGATTTCTTGTGTATTCTTGTTTCGTAACACATCAGTTAGACAGAAAATCTACACGTGACTAACTCAATCTTATGGTTGGAATTGGGGGGAAAGAAAGACAGCTGTATGGCACTGTTGCAGTATTTTATATGCACAGTGGGTCCTTATCCCTTAACCTGGGTTCACCCAGGTTTTCAATATATTAAACATAAATTTACAATAAAATCTTGGATTGATGTTTTATGAAGTGGCCAAACCCTTTTAATGTAGAAATGCTAAGGTGCACAATATTGAGAATTTGTACAGTGGAATCTATGCTTCATTTCCAAAGGAAGAGGAGGTGGATGAAACAAAGGAATAACCATTTTGCCAGATGAGGTTGGTTGATCAACCATTAACACCTAAAGTTTGCCAACCCTGCTGTCTACAAAAACAAAGCAACCAGACACAGTAATTTTCCACATTAGAAATTTATGAACAAAAATGTGCAAGACTGGTCATGGAACCAAATTCACATTCCTACACAGCTGTCAAGAGGGACATTTGGTAGGATGATCTTTTAGCAGAAGATGCAACCACAAAAACAACAACAACAACAACAACAACAACAAGATTCCATTTATAAAGCGCCTTTCATGTCAGGAGGACGTCCCAAGGCGCTGCACAGTTGGGTCATGACCTGAGCAGGGGGGAAATGGTCAGGGTGAGGGGAGGGAAGGGAGGGAGAGAGGAGGGGGGAAATGGTCAGGGTGAGGGGAGGGAAGGGAGGGAGGGAGCGAGGAGGGGAAGAGAGTCGAGAGGGAGCTGAAGGCACGGTCAAAGAGAAAAGTTTTGAGACCGGCCTTGAAGGAGGAAAGGGAGGAAGCGGCGAAGGCACTGGGGGATGGAGTTCCAGAGCCTCGGGGCTGAGAGGCTGAAGGCCCGACCACCAATGGTAGGGCGGTTGGGGCGGGGGATGTGGAGCAGACCGGAGCCAGAGGAACGGAGGGTACGGGCGGGTAGGTAGGGGGATAGTAGGTTGGAGAGGTAGGAGGGAGCAAGGCCGTGAATGGCCTTGTAGGTGAGGATGAGGATCTTGAATCGATCCTCTGGGGGATGGGGAGCCAGTGGAGGCGAGCGAGGGTGGGAGTGATGTGGTCCCGAAGCCTGGTGCGGGACAGTACACAGCTGCAGAGTTCTGAATGACCTGCAGCTTGTGGAGGGAGGTGCCGGGAAGGCCGGCGAGGAGAGAGTTCCCATAGTCCAGCCTTGAGGTGATAAAGGCGTGAACCAGGGTTTCAGCAGCGTGAGGGGTGAGGTAGTGCCGTAGTCTGGCGATGTTCCGGAGGTGATGGAAGGCGGTGCCAGTTGTTGTGCGGATGTGAGGGAGAAAGGACAGCTCAGGGTCGAACAAAACGCCGAGGTTCCTGACTGGCTTTGAGAGGTGGAGAGTGCAGCCTTGGATGCTGATGCTGTCAGCGCCTGAGGTGCGGAGGCGCTGACGTGAGCCAATCAGGAGGGCCTCGGTTTTTCGCACGTTGAGCTGAAGAAAGTTGTCTCTCGTCCAGGACTCGATGTCGGACAGGCAGCTGTCAGGACATCGGTGGTCGTGGAGTTGAGGGTAGAGGAGGAAAGGTAGAGTTGGGTGTCATCCGCATACATGTGGAAGTTAACCCCATGTCTGCGGATGATGCCACGAAGGGGGAGCATATAGAGGGTGAAGAGGAGGGGACCAAGGACAGAGCCCTGAGGGACACCACATGAGACAGTGCGGGGGGTGGAGGAGAAGCCATTCGTCGAGACAAAGTGAAGACGGTGAGAAAGGTACGACCTAAACCATTCAAGGACAGTGCCTTGAAGGTTGAGGTGGGAGGACAAGCGGTGGAGTAGGATAGCGTGGTCGACCGTATCGAATGCTGCCGATAGGTCGAGGAGGACGAGGAGACAGAGGGAGCCCTGGTCACAGATGGTCAGGATATCATTGAAAACCTTCCACCAGCAATGAGAAGTAGAGAATCGCCTGTTTGTCATCTTGAGTCAGAAGGTTGTGGGTTCAAGTCCCATGTCCGGACTTGAACTCACAGTCTAAGGTGACACTGCTGGGGTGTGTTGCATTGTCAGAGGTTTTAAACCGAGGTCCTGTCTGCCTGTCCAGGATGAAATTAAAGATTCCACAGCACTATTTGAAAAGAGAAGGGAGTTTCTTCTGATGTTTTAGCCAACAAATCTCCCAAATAAACTTGGTCACTCACTCCATAGCTGCTTGTGGGACTGTGCGTAAACTGGCTGTAGCTTTCACCCACAAAATACACAGTCACTCCACTTTACAGCATTTCCTGTGAAATGCTTTAAGACGTCTCAACCGACATGATAAGGCTCTGTATCAAATGCAAGGAATATTATTATTATGGATGTTACATGAATACCTCTACATCAAATCTAAATTTAAGAAATGAGGAAGAGGCATTAGATTACATTTCATGAGAACATCAGTTTGAGGTTCTATTTGCCAGTTCAGATTAATGCTAATTTGAAAAGATAAAGGAGTTTCTTGTCTTGGTCAACAATCCTCCAGACTAATTGACCACTCACCTCACGGATGTTTTGGTGATTAAAATGTGCCCCTAAAATTTACCGGAAGCCTATTATCCATTGTCATCGCTTGGTTCCACATCGCCCAATGGATTGAGTTCAAGATCCCCATTCTTGCATTCAAATCCCCCCATGGTCTACCCCATCCTACCTGTGACCTCAACCACACCATCCCAGCTGTTCTCTTCGTTCAACAAACACTGGCCTGCTTCATGTCCTCACCATCGACAAGCTTTGCATCTTTGGAACTTCATCCCGGAGTCCCGCTGACTTGGTCCCTCCTTGGTCCCACTTTCAATGGACATCTCAAACCCTACTACTTCGGTCTTGCTTTCGGTCATCTTTGCTTTCCCAACCCCCTCTGGTCCCACCTCTAGTCAGGTACCCATTCAACACTGTGAATGCGCTTTGCGATGTCATCCTGATGTAAATGGTGCTATATAATAATAATACTCCTTGCATTTGATATAGCGCCTTATCACGTCTTCGAAAAGTCTCAAAGTGCTTCACAGAATATACTGTAAAGTTAACTGACTGTATATTTTGTGGGTGAAATTAAAATTGTATTGTATTATGAGAACTGTGTAGTATTTTGATGTAAAAAAAAGTTCAAAACTTTTAAAAATACACTTTTAAAACACACTGTAAAGTAAAACCACTTGCATGTATCTTGAGACACCTTTTAAAGCACCTGAAGTTTTGATGGCATCACTTCAAGTATTTATGTTGCATCTCTACAGTAATGGACTATATCTGAAGTACAGTACTGACTGAAAACCTAGAAATGAACCAGAATCCCATTACAAACTTAAATGGAATGCCACGAAATGTAGGAATCTGAATAGTTTCCAACAATTTAATCTGAACAATTGTTGTGTTTCTTGTTAAAGGCATATAAATTTCTGCCATACAAGGAAAGAGATCTGGATCCATTGGCATTTGAATCTGTAACATATTGTAGTTTTTTTTGACCTGTTAACTCATCAATCAACACCCTCCAGTATACACATGCACAGATGTAATTTTTACCATCTACAGAAAGGCACTACATAGTTCTCATCATTATGGAATTCTCTGCCATAAACCGATGGTGAGGAAAGATTCCAGAAATTCGTCTAACAGGGAATTAAACAGAGGTTAGAAAATGAGGTAGATGTTTGAAAAAACAGAATATTTAAGTGTATGAGGAGCGAGCAAGAGAGAATACAACAACTTACATTTATACAGCGCCCCTCACGCAGGTTAGTGTCCCAGAGTGCTTGACAGTGGCGGAACAGGATGCCGAGCCAGGGGGAGGTGACCTTAGACACGGTCGAATAGGAAGGTCTTCAGGCACAACCTTAAGATGGAGAAGGGCAAGGCAGAGGGATAGAGGAAAAGTGTTCCAGAGCTTTGGTTAGTAGTGGCTGAAAACGAGGCCACCAATAGTGGAGGGCATGAGGGAAAGGCAGGAAGCCAAAGCCAGTTGAATGGAGGCAGGCGGTTGTGGGGTAAGCAGGTCGGAGAGGTAGGGAGGTGCCAGAGCATGAAGGAAGTTGAAAACTAGTGTGAGGATCTCAAAATTGATGGGAACCAGTGGAGCCTGGCTAGAGCTGTTGCGATAGGGGTACAGAGTTTAGTACGGGTGATCAAGAATAGATCAAGTGGCTGGCTCATGAGGCAAACAGCAGCGCAGACCCTATGTTATAACATTTGATGATTCTGATACCTTGATGACTTCACATGTATATTAATTTACATGTTATGTAGCTACAGGTTTCTCACAAATCCATCACACGGTTTTTAGTAAAAGGAAGAAAAACAGCTTCAGTGGCATGGTCTTACAAAGCACAGGTACAATATGACACAGAGACTAATAAATGTTTTGCACAGTAGGAGGACATTCTGTTCATCATATCTGTGCCACCAATAGTGTTTCTCAGTTACTGGCAACAGGGATCCTTCCCAAACAGTTCCTGCTAACCCTGCAAACCAAAGCCCTAACCAGTGGAGTGATCCTATTTGGATAAGCAGTAAAGTGTTCTCAATGGCAAATTGAGAAGTTTAAACTTCAGAGGTCCCGAAGCCTTGACACTTGGCAATCTATGCCTAAAACTCTCCTGTGGCTTAAGTGTTCCAAGTATCGGAAAATTTCCATATGTAGGTTGCATACATCAAATTCAGTCTGGTGTGGATACTCTTAAACATGGTGATGGGTTTCCCTGGGTGTCAGATACCTGGCTGAACAAAACAAAATCACATCTGTGCCATTGCTACCTGCTCATTTACTTTCCTCTTAATTTATATCAATCTCACATTCCAGCTCTTTCCCCATACTCCTTTATACAAGTAAGGCCACTTACACAATTTATCAAGTCTAGTTAATAAAACCAGACTAATTCCAACTGCACATAATTTACATCAAACTACTGTGTCCTTCAAACACTAAAATTCAGTTGTAAAATATCCTATTGCTGCTCAGTATTTCACATGTGGATGTTGATTATTTTTTAACCCCAAGAACAAGTATGCATTTTGAACCACTGGCATCAAAGAAACATTGTGGATGAAACAACTTGCATGAAAATGCAAGTTCATAGTTTTTATTGATAAAATGTAAGGATTAATAATAGATCGCAATTATAAAAGAATACATTTGCCTTACTGATTAATCCATCACATATTTCCCATGCAATATGTCAAATAATGGTAGATAAGTAAATTGAACAACAGTTTTGCAATGAGAAATTATCCCTTACTTAGTTTTAAAATTATTAAACACAGGAAATATAGTGGTGAGCAGTGAAGTATTCATGACAAGTCATTAATTTAATGTTAGAAATGTTGCAAATTAAAAGTCAGCATTTTTCAGTTTTGGAATGGCATTCAGTCTTTTCAGACAGAATTTAATTTGGCTTTGGAACAGAAAAAAGTTCTTTGAATGTTGTGAGAAAGTGATTTATTTGTCAGTACAGGCTAATCTCATTATAATATGGTCAGCTGGGTCCAAAGTCTCACCAACTGCATTATAAGCAAGATGCGAAAAGATGGCCAACTTCTGAGCTATCAGATGTTAAAGTCACTTCCTACATGGACAGGAAATGATTGATGCTTTCTGCATCCACGCTAGGCACAGGAATCCTCACTCGAAGAAGTGTCAGCAGTGTTTTATGGATACATCATGCACACACAAGTTGGCAACAACCCGATAATGCTGAAGTAAGCCATTCAGGAAGTTGGCTTGTCAGTGTGGGGTTAGCAGGGGCTTCACAATAGATGTGCTATAGACGAGACAGCACTATAGCAAACGGTCTCTTAAGCACGTTCTTTTGAACTTTCCAACAATCTCTCTCTGGAATTTCCATGAGTAGGTGGGATGCATGGAATTCTCAGTTTGGTTTGGATACTCTTAAGCATGATGATGGGTTTCCGTATGTGTCAGACACCTGACTGGCCAAAAAAAAGAAACTAGTATAAGAATGTTCCGCAGTCGGAGGAGGAAGGCACTGGTGTTGGGATGACAATGAACTTAGTTTCCCCTTCCCCCCACCTTCACCCCGGGGAGGGAGAGGAGAAACATTAATATTGCTAACTGAAGGGCTCTCCTTCTTCCACAGTCATTCCACACTTTCGCAGACCAGCAAAGGTTTGAATAAGCAAATTAGTCTGCCTCACTTCAAAACCTTTTTTCTAAATAAACTTCTCAAGTGATTAAGTTTCCTGAAAATGTATCAAAAATGCAACAGGTCCCGTGTTCAGCCAACACTGAACACAATCATACAAAGACAGTTCCTAGCAAGCCAGCCCTTTTAAAAACATGCCCATTGTGTGACGAGAGGAACTCACTGTCAAAAGGTTTTCTTCACATTTGCATGAGGGGTTTGACATTATGCAAGTTATAATTCACTGAATTGTAGGTGGTCAGCAAATGAGAGACTGCGATAAAGTGCCACGCATCTCTATGGTTTTATGGTGCTGGGATTGGTCACAAAATGCTGCCAAGAAAAGCACAGGTATAACACCAATAACTCTTTGAAGTTACCTTCATTTTAATAAGAGCTTTTTATTGGGTCAACATAAATGAGCAGCAATATGTTCCCATGGAAAATGAA
>NW_024704816.1:0-32648 GCF_018977255.1 Callorhinchus milii
GTGGGTGGTGTGTGTGGGGGATGCGCTTCAACCGCGGTGGCTGAATGCCCCTCGCCGCGGCCATACCATCTTAAGGCCGGTCGCAGCGCCGCGGTGCAAAGTAGTGTCGGGGGAGGTCGTCCAATTCCCTGATCGCCGGAAACCGTGAGAGTTAATCCCGATAAGGGTTTCTCGGATAAAAACTGGTCGATCAGGTGACCTTCCCTTCCAGCTCTATGGGGGGGGGGGGGGGGAATGCGTGCGGGTGTGTTCATGTGAGGTGAGGTGAGGGGGACGAGGGGTTGGCTCCGTTGCTTGGTGGTGGCGAGGTCGGGGGTGGGGCGCCTGCCGAACGGCTTCGTGGCGGCGGCATCATAAGTCCACCAAACTAAAGACAAAGATTCCCTGTATAGCCTTACAAGACTGTTGGGGCAAATGCTGTTAGCGAGCATCTATGAAAGCCGGCACGGCACACGAGGAGGTGGGTGGGCCAGCACCACGCTTGGCCGCCTTTGTCTCCCCAGCAGCAATTTTTACACACCACATCAGGTACTCATTTGAGGCTGAGTTGCCGTAGGGGAGCCCAGGACCAGTTCAGATAATCGTCACTGGTGTTGGTCTTAGCGGGAATCAAACTCGGGTCGCCGGGTATGTAGTGCGGAGAGTTAACCGCTACACTAACGCTCCCTTTATCTTACTGCACAGACAGAGAGACATGCACGTCGTAAGTGGGATCGCAGGCAAGAGGAAGAATTTTTTTTATTAACGAGAAATGAGAACAGGTAGCACGGTACAGGAAGTGGACTTTATTTGTCATATAGGCTTTGAGTAGAGAAACCGGCACAGATGTAAATATAGCAGAGGAGAAGAATTTCTCAACCCAGCACTTGAATTGGGAAACGGAGTGAATGTAGTGGACAGCTTGAGCCAGTTCATATGAATGTATTGGCGGTATACCAGTGGTGCATTGCAAAAAAACAGACATTTTAATGCAAAAAAATATTTTCCCACGATTCGCAAACCCCGTTCAAAAAATCTTGCGGACGTGGCGGTGATGCGTCAAAATCAGTTCTCGTGATGTTGAATCAATTGGAAGACGAATGTTATGAGCGGCTGAACACGAAGCTTCACAGTCTGTTGTTGAATAGCACCCAGCCTTGAGGACGATTGGCTCCATATGCCAAAAGATGGTGAAATGGACACGTGATGTGTCACCCAGAACCTTCTAGTAGGATCTAGAAGAGGGCGTGGCCGAGGGCGGAGCCAGGCCACGCTCAGGGGCATAAAAGGGAGGTCCCGGGAGCCGATCGAGGCTGTCTTCTGGAATCAACCCGTCGTGCGACATCTCTTTGGTCTTCGATCCTCAGTCTTCAGTCCTCGGTTTTTACACTCGGTATCGTGGGTCAGACCGTGTGTTACTGACTGACCCGGTTATGTAGTTACCCCGTTGTGGTCTAGTTAACCAGTTTACATTTCTGTAGTTACCCTGTTGGGGTCGAGAAATAAACGTATTGCCTCCAAGTTCAATTGTATGCCTCCGTGGAACCCCCTACACTTGTATCGGTCACCAGTTACCATTAAATAACGCTTATGCTTTTTTTGGAGGCTACTTTTTCTTAATTTCTCCATTCTCTTGTCCATCACTCTCATCTTGAAACAGGATTTCTCCACAACTCTGGCTGTCGCCTGATAAGGCTGGTTGTAATTACCGGCGAAACGTTGTACATGTTATGGGTTACTCTCCAACACACGAGTGTGCCGAACTAGTAACGAATTGGCATGTTTTGTTTTGGGTATAAACCTTACTAATTGGTTGTTGGGTGGTAATGGGTTGAACGACATTCATATTTACGGGATCTAACCCGAAAAACCTCTTATGGATATTGGTTGTGAAAGCCTACGACATGTTAAACTCTCATCTCTCTCTCGCTCCCTGCATCACAGCTCGTTTGTGCCGGTCACTTGCAAGTTGATGATGATCCAACCACAGGACTCGTGGGATTCCCCCATCCAGCGAAGACAATGTACTGCACTAAACTGTATCCACCGTGAGTACGGTGACACCACGGTTAGTTGTGGTTTATCTACACCGCACGATTGTGGAACTGAGAGCTCGCCACTGTCGGTTGTGACAAGGCACAGGCCATGAGTGACAATGCCCGGAGGAGCAACGACAGCAACAGTGATTCACTCGGCTACCCCAGAAGAACATCGACCACTGACTTCTCACACCTCACCATAGAACTGTGATCAACTGTTTGAACCATTGTGCGCAAGTTGTGTACCCTGGTTCTTCGGGAATGACTTATTAAAATCATCCTTTGCACTCAAATGATACAAAAAAACGAATGTATTTTTCTTCTGACAATCTACGATTTTATTACGAAATCAACGTTACAAAAACGCGCGTACGCCACCGCTTACAATTCGAGAGAATAAAAAAGAAACCACAGAAGTGTCTCGCGAAAACGCGTCGCACGTGTCTTTCACGCGACTGCACGAATCAAAATGGCCCACGAGCAAGGGAAGGTTGTTTTTTGGTACCACTTGGAGTGGAATCTTGCAACCAGCGTGCACCATGGACAATGTCGACCATGGGAAGTGTCCAACGTGGGCCTTGACGCCATGGCCAGAAGGCTTAACGTACACGTGTCTGTTTCATACACACACACTTCCCGTTCACTCATATTCCGTATGTGTTTGATGTAAAAAAAAATCTCCCAAAGTGAGAATTCGTGAACAATCTTTTTCAGAAAAAAAAATCCACCATGGTAATTTTGCTGTCAGAAACATTTGTGATCTAGAGTAGAAATGCTTCAAGAAAATCATTATTTGCGTTTACCACCCTGGGTGGCATCAATGAGAAATATTTAGGCCACTGGCTCAAGCATACAGACCATCAAATTCTTGAGGACCCAGGTTGAGGGATTTGTAAGACGTGTGTGCGAGAGCCATGGGTATGGAGGCCAGATGCAATTTCAACAGCAGCACTGTCAATGTATGGAATTTGTCACCAAATGTTAATACGTACTGGAAGAAATTGCATGTTAAAAAAATTCTCAGTTTATTTTAAGCCAGATTCCCATCACCTATCCAAGGCAGCATTGCCAGAGTTGGTTAATGAATTTTGGACCTCCAGTATAATTAATAAATCCCAATTGTTTTGGTGACAAATACCAAATCTTTGCAATGAATAATAAAAACCACGAGATGTAGATTACAAGACCTGTATGTTTGCACCTGGAGAAACAAAGCAACCGAGTTTGCCAAAATAATTCCAACAAAACATCTCATGATGACAATGAAACACAATTCAAAAGCCAGTGACTTCCTGCTCAAATGAGCATCGACGCATCAGTGGCTTAACGCTCGTTCTTTGATTTACAGCCAAGCCAGTGACCGAAATGCCACATTACTATGGCGGGGGGGGGGGGGGGTGATTGTATTCATAAGATAAACCAGTTTTGACTGCCTCCGTAAAGTCGTATTGGTTTTATTGATCCCGGAGGGATGATGGACCAAGTCAACCCCGAAATAGGAATTGAGCTCAAAACCTTCCAATTGCGAGCCGATTGCTCTGCCGCAGGGCCACCCGTCCGGTGAGACAAACGGATGAACTGTGGCAAACAGAAACATCTGCGTGAGGCTTTCAGAATACGTAAGGTTTTTGGAGAAACCTGTCTGGTAAAGCGGGTTTATTTAAATCTTAAACCTTCAGGCACTGCATCTGCAACAGTGGCTTTGGAAGCACAGCCATAACATATTTGATCACCAACAACAATACTTACATTGTGACTGAAAAGCAGCACTATATATAGTAATTAAACAATATCGTCTCTCTGTGTGGAAGGCAGAACGTTGAGACTTACAGCATTGCATAAAGAATGATATTGCTTAGTAATGCCTTGCTTGGATCTCAGAAAACCTCATTGAGCCTCGGACACTGCTTTTCACGAGGGTCCTGCTTGCTACACGAGAACGTTTGGCCAATTTCAAAACCAATAGGTTTTGTAAAACGCCAAAGTTTCATATCTTAACAAGCAAAGAGGTAGGGATCCTGTCTATGGCTAAAAGACTGCATCATCATCAGCATCAGCGGCCCCTGCTGGATAAATGCCTCACCAAGTCACCACCACCACTACTCACGATTCTGGAATGAAAGTCAACCTAGCATCTGAACATGAGTTAATTTCATTGCTCCAGCTCCTTAGTGGCCGTGCTCTCGGAGGCATTCTATTCCTTAGCTAAAAGGAGTCAATGTTAAAGTTCTAAAATAGCATCCCATTCATGAATTCATTCAGCCCATCATCTCTGCATGACTGATAAAATAAGTACCACTTTGGGCTTTATCAAGTGGTACTAATTTTGTTGATTAGTATGGTTGGTTACATACGGTGCAAAAGAAGTTCAATATATAAAAGACGTGTTGGCTGTTCCATAAAAATATGGAATTACCACCCCTGGGAATGGCTGTCACCCTATGCTCGTTATATAGAGTTTCAAAATTAAAAACACAGTTTGCTATTAATAGCAGAAAAAGTAACAAAACCACTCCGACTGAGTTTGATTTTTGTATAAAAAGTGCCAATAATGCAAATATCTTGCAGTAAAAATATAATAACGATGATACAGCGCTAGAAGAGGTGAACAATGGCTTCCCATCGGTGATGAGAAACACTATGAACGCGAACAGCGAGACAAAACAAAACTATGCATGGGAAATTAAAGTGACTTTACTTATACTTCCCATCCGCAATTTACGATTCATCGGAAAGGTAAATTAGGTATATAATTAAATGTATACCTAGGGTGTGCACATACACATCAGCAACATCTCACCAATGTAACATCTACAGCATCTCTTTGGAACAAAAACTTTCAGTGTTCTGTACAAATTTCTACAACAGTCCATGGACTGAAAAAAATGGCGGCCATTATTGCGTAGAACGCGTGCAACCAGCCAATCACGTGCCAGCATGTCGTCACGTGAGGTCTGACGACGAATCACAACGCGAGGCTGTGCAGCGCCAAGCTATAAGACTTCTGATATTACATCTGGAGCAAGGCTGGAAAACCTATTCCTTATCCAGGGCCAAATAGGACTTTCAAATAGCTTTGGCGGGCAACCACACACGTTGATCACTTATGTCACCGCAGGAGGACCTTGCAGTGACAAACGTGGCTCGAGTGCGGTGAAATTAAAAGTAGTGTGCTGTTATAAGCTCAAAATATTGCCCTCTAGTACCCGACTAGTGTGATTAAGATGCTTGCAGCAAAGGATAAATAATGCCGTTGCAAATTGGCAGGCCTTACGGTGGCGGGCCACGTGAAATGAAGTCACGGGCCACATTCAGACCGCAAGCTGTCGATTCGGCACTCCTGCATGACCAACCTCTTGACCCACGGCCAACTAACTTTACGTTGCCAGAGCCGTTTAAATTTGATTCAGAATCCTCTCCCTGCCCCCCCGCCCCCCACTGCACCGTAACTAACTTGCGGTGGGACCAGAGGTTAGCGCACCGCGCTATGAACCCTGCCAGCATAACATCCATTCCCGGCTAGCGATCAACATCATAGTGACGAGTAACATTTGACCAATTATGCTCCACTGCCCACTCCCCATAACCCCGGCATCTGCCATCCCCACCTGCGCTTACCAGCATGGTAAAGCGTGATCAGATATCTTTCTCCCGATGAAAATACAGCCTTGAAAGAAAGTCCTCGGTCGCCTGATTTCAGCAATCATGACAGTGGCAGTGTAGATGTGGGTAGGCCCGTTTCCAGCAGCAGACTGACAAAGGGCCGCAACTTTGTACGAATCATTTCATGGTTTTATTCAGAGGCTGAAGGCACAGTCTGTCGATCATGTCTTTCATTTGTGGTATTCAGTTGTTCCCCAGTCGAGACCAGCAGTGAGCTTTGCCCCTATCTCTCATATAGACATATTGCAGTCATCTCTACAGGAACGCAGTTGCCTGTAGACATGGTTTATGATAGACTTGAGCTATGCACTTTTAAATGAAGATTGAAAACTAATGTCTTTAAAACTGCTTTTTTGTGCCTAGTTTGTTGACCATTCCCCCGCACCTCCGATTAGCAGTTGGCTACATACGCGGCGAAAGAAGTTCAACATACATACAGTACATACTGCCCATAGATTAACACGACACAGACTGAAACCATCAACTCGCTACACTTGAGAAGCCCGTTTAATCACAGGCGGACGAAACCCGCATTAGAAATCTGGCTCTCAGTGATGCCGCCTCCACACTCTGACCTCTGACGAGCCACCCAGTGACCTCTTCGTTTGGGCGACAGCTCACCCGGGTCTCAATGGAGCCGCCACTGGCAAGGTAAGCAGCCACCCTTCAATGACATAGAGTCCACCTTGAACAGGGGACCCCGAAACACCATGGAAGGATATCTCTGGAAATGAGTGGCTCAAACCCCCCACAATTCCATCTCAATAACAGCAACGTCAAAGTGTCCCTTTATGTGTCCCTTCACGGCAACACCATGCAACCCGACCCCACTCCGACCTGTCTGTGCAGCAGTGATGCTGGACAGCATGCCAAGCCTTCCCGACCACCTGAAGAAGGAAGCCAGATAATGGCAATTACAAGTTGTGGAGCATTAGCCATCGGTGGTCCAGACATCGGCGATGGTCCTCGAGTACTCCCGGAGCCGAGTTATGTGCAGCACCGGTGTGAACCAGGAGTAGTCACAAGCAGCTTGTGAAATGGTAGTTGTTGCTCTGCATCTATAGGAGCTATACAAAAGAAGACTTGTTGTCCCAACTGAGCACTGCGATGCAGTGCCTCACTGGAACACCATCAAGTCGACCCCGACACCCTGGCTGCCCGTGTTGACGCACACTGCTCCTCACAGCACCCATTCGCCACGACGCTGCAACGGTCCGGGAAGCCGAGCGAATCGTGGGAAAAAGTGAGTCTCCCCATCCACCGGCACCACCGCGCTTGACGTCATGGCGAGCGCTTTTGGACCCAAGCGATTATCTTTCAACGATGCAACTTCAACCCCTGACGATTCTTGGAATCGCAAACTCCTCGTGAAATACCCGACGCAAAATATATCTGGCTTCGATCTTCCATACATCTTATGGGCATAACGCTAAACCACATCCTCACAAACCATGGCAGCAGCCGATACGGATGCTTGATGCACAAATGGAAAAGTAAACACTCTCCGATGTGCGACTGCATTCACCCAGAACAAACAATGGAACATACGACTCAATGCCTGATTCACAAATATGAAGATGTCATCACAGCGATAAACCACTCCGCCTCTCCTGATGCAATGATTTGGCTCAACCACCTCAATGTAAAGTTACAGCTCTAGATCAACCAAAAATATTTTTATTTTAACCAGGTAAAGCCCACTGAGCTATATAGGTCTTGTTCAGAAGTGACCTGGCCACAAATTATCGCTCAAAGATGTAGAAATGTATAGCAGCCAAATACTCTTAAACGCACGTTTATAAATGTGGAGGGAAAACCGGAGGATCTGGAGAAAAATCCACGTGACCACGGGGAGAACATGAAAACTCAACATATACCGGCGTCAGGGTCGGGATCGAATCCACGAACTCCTGGAAACCAGGCAAGGAAGTTAACATGTCGCTCCTGCGGCACCAACATCAGCCGTACGAAGAGAATGAAAATCTCTTCATCATCAAATCAAAGCATGACCAACATTTGGTATTCGCGGTAGTCTTACAGTGCACGACTATCACACAGTCGCTGTCATTCACAGACAGGTATAGTCTGCCATAGTGCCCCAGTTGGGGGTCATGTTGATATGCATTTACATCAAATTGAGTCATTTGTGGCGTCAATTTGTTAATTTTGGCAAATGTGTACTACGACGCCAGCACACATGACCTACTCTTTATCAAATAGCATCACAGGAACTTTAGCGTCCGCTGTCAGGCAGGCAGCGTGTATCAATCGTGAATACTCCCCAGCAGTATTAACCAGGGCAATAGCTGGTTCTCGAACTGCGAACTTCTGCAAAAAGCAGCAAAAGCTATACCACTCAGGCCAGTCAACCTACATTGCTTGAAACGGGCACTCACCGCATTGTTCCCGTTGCGAGGCAGCGTTAAATGATTGCTCGTAAGGCGATAAAAAGTCTACGCAAGTTACAGCAGTGAAATAACTTGAGCAGCTGATATGAATTCTACTTGTTAATATGAATTATAAATGTGAGGAGATGAACGACTGTGGACGGTCCCAGACCAGCCATCTCCAAGAAGAATGAGAAGTTTGATGAACAATAATAAACAATAATAATAAATGAGGTGAAGAGCCCCCCCCCCCCTTTTCAGAAGGAGGAAGGAAACAAGACAGCATCAGCGTGGTGACGACGTAGCGATACAGCATCGAACAAAAAGATCGTTTACAAGAGAACGCGTGAGGCGCTGATTGGGGCATGGAGAAGCCCTCGTGTGCCTCATGGAAAAAAAAAAACTCGCTCACCACCTCGCTCACCTGCCCAGTCGCGCACCAATCTTGCCATTTGCTTGCCCATTCTGGGGCCAAATAGGACTTTCAAAAAGCTTTAATGTGGGTAACCACACGTGACCATACGCACACCTCAGCCGCAGCCGTCACCGCAAGAGGCCTCGCGCCTTGTTTGTTTGCTCATGATCCCGCTCTCTCACCAACCCTTCCAGTTTACTGGGCCATCTTCCCTTCAAAGTGCCCACCCAATCACTCGCTCGCCCCGCCAGCCCTTTACTCGCCCAGTTACCAGAGTAATAATCAATTTCAAAAAATTACTTTTAGAAAAATAAATGAACAAAAACGAGTAAACAAGCGTGTAAGGACAGCTGAAATGGCAACTGTGCCAAATTTGTCCTAAACGAGCAGAAACAATAGCATACAACGTTTCGATTGCAACACAAGCAATCATCATCAGGTACAAATGAAAGAGAAAACAAGCCGAGTAAACTCGGAAATACAATGCAATATAACACAGAGAGTCAGCTAACTTAACAGTCAACACCCTACCTGGTTGATTACGTTCTTCCAGAGAGTGCTAAATTTGAGAGAGACAAAACACAGACACGGAGACACATAGACAGACACATAAGCAGAGAGAGATAACACAGAGTCACACAGAGAGAGACACACACCACACATAGGCACACAGAGAAACAACGCCTCTGTGTCGAGGCCTTAAATAAATAGAGGGGGGTAGAGAGAGAGGGGGGTAGAGAGAGAGGGGGGTAGAGAAATCAGCATGCCAATGAGAGATTTGTAGCTTTCGTGACTGCAGGGCATAAGAGCAACAACAGGAGGACACACAGAGAGAGAGAGAAAACACACTTAATCAAATAAACTTAATAAAATTTGGAAATGTAATGCAATGCAACACAGAGTCGGTCAACACACAATTAACGCATAGCCTGGTTGATTACGTTCTTCCAAAGATTGCTAAATTAGAAGTTAAGCGTTACATTTTGAGAGAGAGACAAGACACAGACACAAAGACTGACACACAAGCAGGGAGAGACAACACAGAGACACAGAGAGAGAGAGAGGAACCAAACTGCAGGAAATACTAGAGAGATAACAGAGACATACAGAGACTTTGCTGAAAGAACCAAAGGGTAATTCCTCCAGTCACGAAAGCTCCACATCAAGTTTGAACCACCTCTATGGGGAGGTTTTAAGTTTGTTTTCTCTCTCTCTCTACCTCTGTGTGTTTCTGTGTTGTCTCTCTCTCTCTATCTCTGTGTGTCTCTGTCTCTCTCTCTCTCTCTGTGTGTCTCTGTGTTGTCTCTCTTTCTCTGTGTGTGTCTCTGTGTTGTCTCTCTCTCTCTCTGTGTGTCTCTGTGTTCTCTCTCTCTCTCTGTGTGTCTCTGTGTTGTCGCTCTCTCTCTCTCTCTGTGTCGCTGTTGTCTCTCTCTCTCTCTCTCTGTGTCTCTGTGTTGTCTCTCTCTCTCTGTGTGTCTCTGTGTGTGTCTCTCTCTCTCTCTGTGTCTCTGTGTGTCTCTCTCTCTCTCTGTGTGTCTCTGTGTCGTCTCTCTCTCTCTCTCTCTCTGTGTGTCTCTGTCTCTCTCTCTCTGTGTGTTTCTGTGTTGTCTCTCTCTCTCTACCTCTGTGTGTTTCTGTGTTGTCTCTCTCTCTCGATCTCTGTGTGTCTCTGTGTTGTCTCTCTCTCTCTATCTCTGTGTGTTTCTGTGTTGTCTCTCTCTCTCTACCTCTGTGTGTCTCTGTGTTGTCTCTCTCTCTATCTCTATGTGTCTCTGTGTTGTCTCTCTCTCTCTATCTCTGTGTGTCTCTGTGTTGTCTCTCTCTCTATCTCTATGTGTCTCTGTGTTGTCTCTCTCTCTCTATCTCTGTGTGTCTCTGTGTTGTCTCTCTCTCTCTCTATCTCTGTGTGTCTCAGTCTCTCTCTCTCTGTGTGTTTCTGTGTTGTCTCTCTCTCTCTGTGTTTCTGTGTTGTCTCTCTCTCTCTCTGTGTGTCTCTCTCTCTCTCTCTATCTCTGTGTGTCTCTCTCTGCCTCTCTATCTCTGTGTGTCTCTCTCTGCCTCTCTATCTCTGTGTGTCTCTGTGTTGTCTCTCTCTCTCTACCTCTGTGTGTCTCTGTGTTGTCTCTCTCTCTATCTCTGTGTGTCTCTGTGTTGTCTCTCTCTCTCTATCTCTGTGTGTCTGTGTTGTCTCTCTCTCTCTCTCTCTGTGTCTCTGTGTTGTCTCTCTCGCTCTACCTCTGTGTGTCTCTGTGTTGTCTCTCTATCTCTGTGTGTCTCTGTGTTGTCTCTCTCTCTCTCTGTGTGTCTCTGTGTTGTCTCTCTATCTCTGTGTGTCTCTGTGTTGTCTCTCTCTGCTTGTGTGTCTGTCTTTGTGTCTCCGTGTCTGTGTCTTGTCTCCCTCTCAAATTTAGCAATCTTTGGAAGAACGTAATCAACCAGGTAGCTCTGTGTTGTATTGCATTATATTTCTAAGTTCACTAGGTTTGTTTTCTCTTTCATTTGTACCTGATGATGATTGCTTGTGCTGCAATAGAAACATCGTATGCTATTAATTAATTAATTTTTTCTTTCCACGTGACTTTACCGAAAGAACCAAAGAGTAATTCCTGCAGTCACGAAAGCTCCAAATCAAGTTTGAGCAGAAACAAATGAACACGGATGCGAGCCAATGAATGAATGAATGCAATTAACAAACAGGTGAAAAGTAGAGCGAATGAGTGAAGAGGCGACTGAAAGAGGGAACAAATCAGGCGAGCCGGGCGGACGGCAGGCGGGCGGGCGATTGAGAGGGCGGGCGATTGAGAGGGCGGGCGATTGAGAGGGCGGGCGAGGGGCCAGCTCACGCAAAGTGTTTTTTGCTGAGGGAGGAGAGCTCGCGCTGAAGGTCGGAAAAGCGAGGCCGCTGCTTGGGCTCGTACTGCCAGCAGCGCAGCATGAGTTGGTGAACCTCCCGCGGGCATTTCTCTGGGGCCTCCAGCCGGTAGCCTGGACACAAGAGACAAAAATGCCCACCCCTCATTCATGTAACCTTCAACATTGCTGGGGCAAGTATTGTTATCGAGTACCAATTAAGGTCTGCACTGCACATTGAGAGGTGGGGTGGGGGGTGTGGCAGGCCCCCATGCCCTTCCACCGTTGATTCTCGTCCAGGCTTGTAAGGAAAAACGGGGTATTTTTTTCATTTGTCTATTAAGTACACCTCTGTTTGCCCAATTGAGTTCGAATATGTGCATCCTTCTAGCCTTGAAGGGGTGCTCGCTAACAACACTTTCCAAAACATCTTGTGTACGTCACGTGGAGGCATCGTTGCAAATGTATGTGCATACGCGTGGGCTCAGCATGCGAGCGGTGTTGCAGAGGTTAGCACACTGCCCAACCAACTTGGCAACCCGCGAGTTCGATCGCCACTCGTGGTCAAAATCAGCAACAAATATACAAACTGATCCTGGGCCTACCCCTAGTTTTACTCGACCTTATACGAGCACCTGGTGAGGGGCATGTAAATATCGGCACAGGGGAGACGAAGGCGGCCACGCCACCTCGTGCGATGCCCTTAAACGTTTCTCGCTCACTGCACTTGTGCCAGCAGTCCGTTAAAGGCTACACGGAGTGTGTGTGTGTGTGGTGTGTGTGGTGTGCCCGGCACTCACCGCGTTCCACCTGCTCGCGAGCCTCTTGGTTAGTCATGCCGGGGTAGGGCATGCTGCCCAGGCTGAACGTCTCCCACAGCAGCACGCCGAAACTCCACACGTCGCTACACGTGGAGAATGTGCCTGCACAGTGGTGGGTGGGGACACAACGGTGAAACACCCGCGGGTGGCAGTGCTGCTCGTGGACCCGTAACCCAGCGATGCGGGAAGGCGGCGAGGGTTGGTGGATCACACACATTCGCTAAACTCCCTCCCCTTACCCACATGCGTTGAGGTCGCCATCTCTTAGCTTGCCAGGGGTGCTGCAGTACAGCAAGTGGGTTAACTTCCATTTCAAGCAGTGACGTGCGGTGAGGTCAATGGCTGGGGAGGAACTGGCTCGTGTCAGAGCCAGATTCACACACTGAGGGGGGCGTGTCCTCACCGAGGGGGCGTGTCCTCACTAAGGAGGGCGTGTTAGACACGTCCCCCTCAGTGAGGCAGATGTGATAGCTGCCTCCCCTGGAGCTTTTTCATTGCAGTTTCATGATGAAACCAGCAAGCATAAATATCTTTATATACATACGTGAAATAAGTTACCTGGAGTATAGAAGGCGAGGAGATGAAATGAAGGGGTCTACAAACATTACATTGGTGACATACTGTGATAGTAACAGGCACGCGCTTATTGCCCGCGCTCCATCTAGTTACTGAGGGGTTGCGCAATCAGGGAGGCTGAGCTCGTCGCTGCCTCAACTCTCGTCGCTTCCTGTATTTGTAGCGGAGCTCCGCCAATTTGGCGATTTTGACTATAAAAATTATTGGAATCGTTTAGAAGTGACATTTATAACACAGATCAGTGGAACAATCTTAATATTTATTTTATTTGATTATTCTTTTTTTTTACTTTTTCTAACATCTATTTTCATTGGAGTATGACAGGTGAGGCTCTGCCTCCTGATTTCAAGGGGATTGAGTTACTCCCCTCTCGTTTGTATGTATGTGTAATGACCGAACAATTACCCCAAGCCAATATGCAGCCACAATATGCAGCCTAATGGCTGCATATCGTGGCTTACGTATTAAATAGCCTAATGGCTATTTGAAAATATAAAATAAACAAAGGTCTCCGATTGGAAGAAAGAGGCCTCCATGGTGATTGGTCGGAACGCAGACTCTTCAAGGGATTGGAGGAATAAGGGTTGAGCGAGAAAACGGGGCAAGAGAAAGGATCCGTTTAGAGGGCAAGGACAGGGATTGGCTAAAGGTAAAAAACAAGACAAGAAGGTTCGCGACAGGGGCTAAGGAATATAAAACGGGAGAGCAAGAGGAGTGGAGACTTTCGGAGGAAGATACAAGTTGGAAGACAAGCACGAAGCCTAGGGTGGTCCTTTATTACGGAAGTATTCAAATAAAAGTGGCTCATTTTACTACTTCGCCATCAGTCATTACATATGTATGTTAAACTTATTTCACAATTGTACGTAGCCAACTGTGCTAACCGGAGGTGTGGGGGAAGGGCAAGAAAATAAATACAAAAAGCGCTTCTAAAGAAATGCGTTTTCAATCAAGATTTAAAGATGCATGGCTCCAGTGGCTTCCTAATATCGGAAGAGCGTTTCAGACGGCCGCGGAAACGTGCATCTAAAAGCGCTCGATGACTTTCACCAGGTGCTGTGGTTTCTTCCCACATGTATAAACACTCATTCATGAAGTTGGCCAAACATCTTCTCAATATAAAACCACAGAAATTGAGCAATTGTTGGTGCCGGTACTGGCTGCCTTCCCAAGCACCTGTTTGTGGTCTTGGCCCATCTTTGTGTTTCCCTCTCTCTGCTACCTGCCCAATCCCCTCCGTCAGCTCATTCTCTCTCTCTGCTCTGTCAGTTCATTCCCTCTCTCTGCTGGCTGCCCAATCCAGATGTTCTTCCTCTCCCTTGTGGTGGTGGAGGAGCACCGTGCTTCAGTGACATGGAGATCTATGCAGGGTCACCAAAGGTCAACGACAATAAGCCAACGATAAACTGCACGCATTGAGTAACAGAAGGGGAAACCACCTGAACTACTTCTCCCAATGTAAAAAAATTATTTGAAACCGTTCCAACAAATATTCAAAAAGATAATATTCATTATAATATTCATTATCTTTTTTAATATATATTTTATATATTAATTATTCTTTAGGACAGCCTTCCTTGGTTGCTGTTCTGAGTGAGAGGCTGTTTACCAGCAATCCTGCTCATTTACCCAGGATGGACTCACCAAGTCTCAAGATCCTTTTATCAGGAAGCTCCTTGCCAAGTTTTTGCAGTCGCAGTAGCAGTGCTTACGTTAACCCCAACTGAGGGATCTGCAGGTGATGCTTCAGCATCGGGATGTGTTTGGCCAATATCACTTTTGTTTTCGTAACGGGAGGATACCGGAGAATCAGGAGAAACCGACGCAGTAACAGGGCAGAACATACCAACTCCATGCAGAAAGGTGACCGAGTCAGGAATTAAAACCCAGGAGCCCTTGCTGTGAGACACAAGCGTTGTCACTCCGTCACCCCCCGTGGTGGCAGTTGTGCCGAGCACTTGACGATGAACCCGCAAAATGTTTCCGTTGTTCCCCCACCCCACCACGTCCCCGCCCCCCCTCCCCCAAAGGGTACCGAAGTTGAGGGCCTCGGGTGCCGTCCACTTGATGGGGACCTGCCGTAGGCTCCCGGAGGCCGAGTAGACCCCGTCCTCCTCCTCGCGCGACATGCCGAAGTCGCTGATCTTCAGTGACATCGCATCCCCCACCAGGCAGTTCCGCGCTGCCAGGTCACTGCACGCACATGGGGGCACGCACATAGAGACACGGGCATCTCCTCCCACCCTCCACACCACTGCGTGGTCATGTATGAACTTCTTTCACACCATACGTAGCCAACCGTGCTAATTGGAGGTGCGGTGCTGAGTCTATGGGCAGTGTTGAGTCTATGGACAGTGTTGAGTCTATGGGCAGTGTTGAGTCTATGGGCAGTGCTGAGTCTATGGGCAGTGTTGAGTCTATGAGCAGTGTTGAGTCTATGAGTAGTGTTGAGTCTATGGGCAGTGCTGAGTCTATGGGCAGTGTTGAGTCTATGGGTAGTGCTGAGTCTATGGGCAGTGTTGAGTCTATGAGTAGTGTTGAGTCTATGGGCAGTGCTGAGTCTATGGGCAGTGTTGAGTCTATGAGCATTATGTATGTTGAACTTATTTCACACCGTACGTAGACAACCGCGCTAATCGATCTGTGGAAGGACAACAAATTAAGTACAAAAAGCGGGGAACGGTGTCCCGACCTGGGGTCTGGGGGTCCGCGCGCTCGTACACCAGTCTGTTCAGGGTGGTTGTGCTGGGCGCTGGAGTCTCTTTCGTGAGGCAACGTTGATTTTACGTTTATTACGCAGAGGCACAAACGTACGTCAGAAAAATCCTTCCGTCCTTCCGCACACAGTGACCCACAGCCTTCCCCTCCGCTTGACGGCGATGGCAGGCGGACTCATATTCAACTGTAGAGTCGTAATTTCTGAAGTGTCATTAAAAAGTGTAAATATAAAATTGTGCTTAGTTTGATTAAGTGTGAACTAAATGTCTTTGGTGTTTACTTACGTGTCAATGTAATAAAAGTTATACTTGCCAATTAGTTAGTTATAGGAAGGCCTCGCTTTTAGAAATGACCCCATAGAACGACAATTCGCTATCGCGCTCTTTGTCCTGGGAACCAAGTGAGAGCACGGAAACGCTTGGGCAGGCACTGAGCGCTCAGAGACACGCGGCAGCACTTGCGAGTTTATAAACAACACACCCCCGCCACCCACCGACATTTTAACTCCCTCCGCCTTGGTCTCTCCCGACATTTTTTTGGGTTGTTTTTTAATGAGCACTTTAGAGGCGTAATGTATGGGAAAAGGCCTGCAAGTGTTAGTGCTGGAAATGTGACCAAAGTGTAAAAAGAGAATCATCAGAATCTTTATTTATACTGGTAAATCCAATGAGCTATGAAGCGCTTTGTCACAGATGTCCAGTAGGGGCAGGTCAGAAAGTTACAACAAACAATACAAAAAACGATAGGAGTGCAAAGTATAGGAAAGGTAAGGCAATCACTAAAAATAAATACATAAGAGTCTCACTTTGGATGTTAAAATGCAAGTGATGAGGCCGGTTGCGGCAGTGAGCATCAGTTGGATGCACTCGTGAGTAAAGTACACAATACTTACTGATCTTATAATAAATAAACATTATGTAAAGTAATGTTTACCATCTGTATGATATATTATTCGCGCTATTACCAATACCCCAATGAAGCTCTCATATACTGTTCGCATGTCAGAAATAACACTGTCGGGAACGCAACCCCATATATACAATGGTATAATGATCCCTTTGAGCACCGATTCGATTAGTGCTCACGTCTCCAAGAAGGAGTCTTGTGCGTTAAGCGAGATCTAAGTGTATTTGGGGTGCTGTGCACGCTGGCAGGGGTATGCGGACGGTTGATAGGTCTGGTAAGGGGAACACAACAAGTAGAATGTTGGCAACCACAGTTCTAGACCGGAATCTGATAGTCTCGAGACAACTGACCGACAGACCTATTTTGTCAGGTCTATGGTTTACGACGGTCCGATTAACAACAATCCACAATTACGACATTCACAATGCTACCATGGATCGATTTACAATGCATAAACTTGATTTACGATGCAGAAACTTGATTTACGATGCAGAAACTTGATTTACGACGCAGAAACTTGATTGAGGACGTATCTTCCGTCATGACGCCGAATGCATTTGGGCAGTCTGTGACTTGGAGAGGAGCTGTCCATTCTTACCCAATTGACAACCCCAGGGTTAAAAACGCGGCAGTCAAAGCAGCACTGAAGGACCAACACGAAGCACAAAAAATCCAGAGACCCCACTGCAATCAGGAGGGCCAAATACGCAGTCCGAAAAGCCATCAAGGCGGGCAAGAGATAATACAGGGACAAGTTGGAGGCCCCACACTGCGACTACAACTCTTGGAGCCTGTGGCGTGGATTACAGTCCATCATGTTATTCTTTTTCAATCTACGTGACTTTACCGAAAGAACCATAGAATATAAAGGGATAAGAAGCTGCGAGGTAATCAACAACACCTCCCTCCCCGACCAGCTCAACACCTTCTACGGACGGTTCGAGGCAAGCACAGCAACAATTGCCACCGCCAGCTCCACAGTCCCCCCCGCCTCCCCCTACGTCCCCCACCTCCGTCTACCCCCACGTCCCCACCTCCGTCTACCCCCATCGCACCAACCACAGCTCTCCTGCAGGCGTCCTTAGGCTCAACAGAGGTGAGGTGACACAGATCCTACGGCAGGTTGACACACACAAGGCAGCCGGCCCAGACGGGATACCGGGACGTGTCCTCAGGGCATGTGCACTCCAGCTGGCCCTGTGTTAACAGACATCTTCAACCTTTCCCTTGCCCAGGCTGTTGTTACAACATGCATCAAGACGTCTACCATCATTCCGGTCCCCAAAAAGGCCAAAATGACGTGACTTAATATCCACAGACCCGTAGAGCTCACCCCCACCATCATGAAGTGCTTCGAGAGGGCAATCAAGAAACACATCAGCTCCATCCTACCAGATACACTGGACCCCCTGCAGTTTGCGTATCACACTAACAGGCCACGGACGACGCTATTGCAATTACATTGCATAAGGCACTGTCCCACGTGGAGGTGAAGGAGGGTAACTATGTGAGAATGCTGTTTATCGATGACAGCTCAGCATACAATACCAGTGCTCTCCATCCTAATCTCAAAAACTGGAGGCCTTGGCTGTGAACGCCACCCTCTGCAGTTGGGTGCTGGACTTTCCAACGGGAAGACCTCAGGCGGTAAAGATTGGCAATAACATCTCATATTACCTCACCGTCAACATAGGTGCCTTCCAAGAATGTGTGCTTAGCCCCCTCCTGTACTCCATCTACACTATCGACTGTACAGCCAGGTACAGCTCCAACACCATCATCAAGTTCGCCGACGACACGACAGTGCTGAGCCCGATCACCAACAACGACACCACGGCTTACGTGGATGAGGTGACGGCACTCTCGACCTGGTGTCAAGGGAACAACCTTGAGCTCAATGTTGGCAAGACCAAGGAGCTGAATCTGGACTTCAGGAAGAGGGGTAAGGACGTGCCACTAACCATCAAAGGGGACTCAAGTGGAGCGGGTCAACAGCTTCAGGTTCCTCGGAGTTCACATCTCAGAGGACCTGAAATGGTCACGGCATGTGGATACACTGGTGAAGAAGTCCCAGCAGCCCCTTGATAACCTCAGAAGGCTGAGGACATTTGGCATATCCGCACCTGTTCTCAGGAACTTTTACAGGTGCACCATTGAGAGCATCTTGACTGGCTGCATCACCACCTGGTACGGTAACTGCACCGAATGGGACCGGCAGAGGCTTCAGAAGGTGATGTGGTCCGCCCATCGGATCACAGGTGGCGTGCTGCCCACCCTGAGAGACCTATACACCAAGAGGTGCGTCGCAAAGGCCCAAAAGATCATCGCCGATATTCCAGCCACCTGGGCCATGGCCTTTTCATCAGAAAACAATCCAAGAGGAAGTCCAGGATTGCGGCTACCACCAACCGCCTCAGGGACAGCTTCTATCCCCAGGCCATCTGGATGCTCAGCTGAGCAGAGCCTCGCGCAATATCGCCCAAGCCCCACCAACCCTGATTTTGCTCCCCACTATCCCCATTCACACCCCCTCTCCCCCCACCGACTACACGAGACATTAACCAAACAAGAACATTTTGCATAACAAGATCATTTTTAGCTCACCTGCAGCGGACCCTATTTCTGCTAAGCACATGTCACTTTTATCATCTGCATAGCGATTTTACTTAGTTTTAATAATTTTATTTAAATGTTTTAATATTGTTGCTGCTGTTTACATAGTTGTTGCTAATTTCCACAAGCTGAGAGCAACACGGGAACAAAAATCTCACTGCCATGTACCTCCTGCATGCATGGGTAATGTGATCAATAAAGCTGACTTGTGTTTTATATTCTCCAGTGTTTTGTGTATTTTTCACCTCTCTAACCCTATTGAATATGGCCGATGAAAGGAAAACACATTGGCAAGTGATGTTTCCACTGTTTCTACTGTCTATGGGAAAACAGGGTCCCGGTTTACAACAATCCGATTTACGATGGGTTCCTAGGTTTCCCATTGTGTCATGAAAGTGGGGAGCGCCTTTAGTGTGTGATGAGGCACACAAAAATGGGCAGAACTCAGGAATGCTGTTAACAGGGCCGCTACGATTTCACGCATTCGGGAAGATGGTTTTGTGCAGTGTCAAGCGAATCGTCGAATCTAGTTTCTGAATTTGGTTGTGAGAATTGTGGGGTGGGACATTGGTAGGAGGAATTGTAAGGGGGGGGAGGGGGCCGTACCGATGTATGCAGTTCTTCCCCTCCAGGTATGTCATGCCAGCTGCCGCCTGCTCCATCATCTTCACGAGCTGCTGCTGTGTGAGGACACGTGAAGTGTCCTTCCGCAGGAATGACAGGAAGTCACCACCTGCTCACGCACAGAGACAAAGGACAAATATCCTCTATGTATAGCCTTTTCCGGACTGTTTGGGGCAAGTGCCGTTCGCAAACGCCGATGAAGGCCAGCACACCACATTCGGGAATGGTGTAGCCTGCAGTACACTCAGCCGCCTTAGTTTACACACCGCACCGTGGACTCATTTAAGGTTGAGTCGACCGAGCAGAGGGGCAAGACTGGCTCAGATATTAGTCATCGATGCGAGCTGGAATTGAACTCCGGTCGCCAGGTTCGTTGTGCGATGCGCTAACGACTGCGCCACCGCTCCCCCACGCACACCCTCATATAGCCTTTCAGACTGCTGGGGTAAGTCTTCTTTTTCTTTAGTATGGCCGCTGATGTAGATCCACAACAACAAATTACAATTTCACATTCATCTGGTCAATCAGACAACCGTGTCAGAGCCAGCGGAGTGTATCATCGCTGTAATGCCTCCTTCGTATTTGTGGATCAGGCACTGCGTCGTTATACGTTGTACGATCTTTTCTGGATGACCACAGGTCGCATACTGGGGAGTTATAATTTTTTTATTCGCGCATCAGGTGTCCGCATTTGCTGCCATGGTTTGCGCAGTGGGCGTGGTTTAGGGTGGACCATGAGCTTCGTGGAAGATCAACCCAGAGATCTTCTGCGTTGGGTCTTTCACAGCAAGTCAATGTTTGATAATTGGTTCTTTACCCTTCTATCTGGCAACAAAACTGACACCTTTTTGCAAGGAGTCATGTTTGCATAGACCGCAATACCTGCAGTCATAATACAAACAAAAGAACATAACTCTGATAATGTGCACTGTCCTTGAAGTTGATTGGTCCACACCCGAGACAGCTTTCCTTCGAGCCTAGTCTCATATGGGTTGGACCAGATGACGCCAAAAGGCGTCATCTGGTCCAACCCATATGAGACTAGGCTCGAAGGAAAGCTGTCTCGGGTGTGGACCAATCAACTTCAAGGACAGTGCACATTATCAGAGTTATGTTCTTTTGTTTGTATTATGACTGCAGGTATTGCGGTCTATGCAAACATGACTCCTTGCAAAAAGGTGTCAGTTTTGTTGCCAGATAGAAGGGTAAAGAACCAATTATCATATTTTTACTGGCAAATGAGGTCCCCATAAGTCAATGTTTGTTTGTGAGAGCTGGAATAAGTGCTGCTAGGCCAGTATGGTGCACTGGCGGTGGAATTAACAAAAGTGAATAAGTGATTGAGCGTATGAACAAGAGTGAATGAATGGGATAGAGTGAGCATAATAATAAGAATAATAGTGAGTGAATTAACTCGAGTGAATGAGTTGCGCAACTGAGTGAGGAGCGAATGAGGGGGGGAACCTTGCACAAGCTCCATGACGATGTAGACAGGGTGTTTCTGCGTGCACACTCCGATGAGGCGGACGATGTTGGGGTGGTCATACTGCTTGAGAATCCTGTGACGCAAAACGACAAGCGACATCAACCAACGTGCCGCCTGCCCAGGGATGTGGCGCCCACTGAAGGTGCCCCCGGTGGCGAGATGTTAACTACCTCGCCTGGTATGCAGGAGGTCGTGGGTTCGATCCTGACCTGACGCCTGCCGCTGTATAATTGGAGTTCTCCATGTAGTCACGTGGATTTTTCTCCTGGTCCTCTCCGGTTTCCCCCCCACATTTAGAATCAACATGCGTTGAGTATTTCACCGCTATAAATTTGCAAATGAGGATAAGCCACTTAGTTGAGCTATCATTTGTAGCCAGGTCCCTTCTGAAAAAGAGCTAAATAGCTCAGTGGGCCTTACCGGCTAAAAGAAAAATTGTTAAGTTCATTTTATAGTTTATAATGGTCGACGCTGCCGAGATCCTGGGTGCAATCTCTGAGTTCCCGCTGTTCGTGGTTAAACCTGCTTCTCAGCGGAGACCGTGCCCAAAACCATGGTGGCCCGCTCACGTCACACCAATTGAAATTTGTAGTTTTATCAAGTGGGAGCGGAATTAGGAGCGATGAACAACTTGGCTTATAAGCCCCTTTAGCCGCATGCATGTAGGTAACTTTTTTTTCTTTTCAGCTTTTTCTGTGCTTCCCCTCCTCTGTTTTTCCCTCCCCCCCGCTAACCTGACTTACCCTTAGCATGCTGGCTGTTATTCTTCTCCTCCCCCTCCCTGTTTCCCCTCCCCATTTAAATCTTCATCTTTCCCACTTGCGCGAGACCCCCCTTGGCTGGGGCAGTGGGGGTCCCTATTCCCCTTCCTTCTCCTGTCACGTGCTTCCGCCGAGCCGGAATGGATGCCCGCTGACACATACATAAACTCATTTTATTGAGAACTGCTTCTTGTTTTTAGTTTGTTGTCCTTCCCCCGCACCTCTGGTTGGCTACGTAAGGTGCGAAAGCAGTTCAGCATAGAGTGCATACTGGCCATGTAATAAACCCAACCCATAGACTCAGCACTGAACCTCCGATTTAGCACAGTTGGCTACATATGGTGCGAAAGAAATTCAACATACATACATTTTGTATCCTGTTGTTGGAACTTTACAGTGTGGTTTGTCGGCTCGAATGTCGTTGTAATAAAGTGAAAAGAAACTGAACAAATCGATGTGCAGTTTTATCGACGTGAGATAAACACTCCCGCACACTTGGACCACGAGATCCAAATTAACTTGGGCTGTACGCACAGCGAGACCGGCTCATGGGCAACCAACGAGATTGACGATGGGTCAGCAAAGGCCGTGCGCATCTCAGTCCGGCCGCAGACTCAATATTTTACACTGGGTGCGCGTCAGGGCCGCCCCGTGGGGTGCCCTGTGGCTACGCTGGACGCCCTTCAGTCCAGCACCAACATACGTGCAACCCCCTCGCTGCCAGTGGGCGTCGAGGTCGCCAACCTCCCGGCTTGCCAGGGTCTCATGGCAGCACAGCAAGTTAATTAATAATAATAAAATGTATGTACGGGGTTAAGTGTTACCCCCTCCCTCGCATGCGTGGGTGTCTCCTGGTACTCTGCCGTGGTGGCGAAATGTTATCTGTCCCGCCTGGCATGCAGGAGGTCATGGGTTCAATCCTGAGCCCGACGCCTGTTTATTTAGGATTTGCATGTTCTGCCCGTGGTCGTGTGGCTTTTTCTCCGGGTCCTCCAGTTTTCCCCTCCACATTTAGACTCAACATCACAAGAGTATTTGGCTGCAACAAAATTTCCACATTATAATGATAAGTCACTTAGTTGGGCTATCATTTGTGGCAGGTCATTTCTGAAAAAGAGCTATATAGCTCAGTGAGGCTTACCTGGTAAAAAAAAAGAATAGTTTAGTTTACTCCGGCCTACTACCACGTGTACAAAACACTTACATGGTATAAGAGTTGGCCAAACACAACAATATAGGGCCACAGAGCTTTGGCAATTATTGGCACCGGTTCCGGCTGCATTCTCGATTGTCTACGGTTTACTGCGCACCTCTGGATTGAATGAAACCAACATGCGGCGTAACGCATTGGCACAATGCTACGAGTGGCAGAAACACACACACGAGGCGTTACGAGTGAGCAATGCCTCTCATGTGGGTGCGCTCCCACCACCCACCGGCTTCCATGAGAAACTTGTGTTTCATGTCGTGGGCAGGTTGTCCCGGCATGTCTTCACGGCCACGCTCACGTTCTCCGGCTTGAGCAGGCCCTTGTAAACCTCCCCGAAGTTTCCCTGACACAGACGGAGGAACGACAGCGCTGGGGATGTCAGCCGTTGGCGCCCTTCCTGTTGAAGGCGCTCGATGCAAGAGCACGAGACAGTGGAACACCTGCGACGTGAAACCGTGGCTATCCACGGTGTCGCTTGTTCTGCAATTGAGGCCACACGGCAACTCGATAGCCACGATTACGAACACAGAGCTCACCTATTCCTATTGCCATTCTCTTCCTCCTTCCCTCCCCTCGCTCATCCACTCCTTCCCGTCTCTCCCCTACCCTTTCATAACACCTCTATCGCTGTCACTCATTCCTTAGCCATGCACGCCCCTAGCTTCTGAATCATTCTATTATGTTACCATTTTTTTATATGTTATGCAGTGCGATGTTCATGTGTGTGACTGCGGTGCGATGTTCACGTGTAAGACTGCTATCACATAGCCATAGGCATGATTCAAACTTAGGTCGGTGGGTTAATCATGCGGTACACTCATCACTGCGCCAGCTCTCTTCAACACCATCCCCATCACCCCTCTCCAACACGAACACAGACGTACAGACACAAACGCAGACACACACACAACACCGATCCACTCACCCGTCCAAGCTTCTCCTGGAGGACAATGTCGTCATGATTTAAAATCCATTTGTCCTGCAAAGAAGTCAAAGTAACACATACATAAATATATATCATATTTATATGGCGTCCTTCACACACCACACATTGCATCTCAACACGCTGTAGAATTTGTCAGAGGCACGGAGAAACCACAGGCGAGTAGCAAAGTAGCCATAACCAGCACAAACAATTGCCCAAGCTCTGTAGTCCTATATTAAGAGGATTTCTCCCCAATTCCAATCCCCATACAGATGGAAATTAACCCGGCTTGCTGTACTGGCACGATACCCTGGCAATCCAGGACATGGCGACCTCGATGCCTACTAACGTGAGAATGACCCACAAATGCTCCGTCTCTACAGTGCTGCATTACAGGCCGCATACAGCAGTAACCACCTAGGTTTGAATCCGGGTTTCTGACGCTCTTGAATAGTGAGCCGAGGCTGTCGGCAGGCTTACCAAGTGGCGGTGGACAGTCAAGTCAATTAATTTTGGTTAACACGCAATGCCTTTCTGGCACAAATCTGCCCACCCAAAGCACACAGCCTGATGTCCAATTAAGACCCATAGTACAATAGGCTCTGCCACGTACAAATTAGCATAATACGTAAATAAACAAATACAGTCCTATATCGGTAGGAACGTCTTCGTTCATCAAATCTCTGAACATCTCGTAAATGTAAATAAAGATATTAAGCTTAATCCTAATGATATTCTCGTAAGTTTTGATGCGACCTCTCTGTTCACGAGGGTTCCGGTCAACGAGTCAATTAAATTACTCGACACTCTGGTAACGAACAAAGGTTTAGCCAAATATATCCCAAGACTAGCTGAACACTGTCTAAAGAACAGCTACTTCTTGTGGCAAGGTGACTTCTATAAACAAAAGGAAGGAGCAGCAATGGGCTCTCCTTTGTCTCCTGTGATAGCGAATTTGTACATGGAAGATTTTGAAACAAAAGCAATAGCTTCAAGCACACTAAAACCATCTGCTTGGTTTAGATATGTGGATGACACATTGGTGGTCTGGCCACACGGCAAAGATACACTGAACGCATTTCTAAATCATCTCCACTCGCAAAACCCATCCATCCAGTTCACCGTAGAAGTGGAAGCTGACAGAACTCTACCATTTCTGGATATTCTGCTCGGACGGGGTCGAAATGGTAAAATAACACACGGTGTTTACCGAAAGAAAACACATACTGATGCCTATCTGAATGCAGAGTCATACCATCACCCCGCACAGAAATCTGCAATTATCAAGACACTCATTCATCGAGCTAAGACAGTGTCAGATGGTGACAGTCTGAGAAGTGAAATTCAACATGTTAAAGAAGCGCTGTAAATGAACGGTTACAATGATGTACAAATCAACAGGGAATTGAATACCAAAACCAAATCAAATAACAAGAGCATTGAAACTGCCCAAGTAGTTAAAACGATCAAAATACTGTACATTGGGAGAGTAACTGATAAACTAGCCAGATGTTTGGAAAAACAAAACATCCGAGTCAGATTTGGCACGTTACATAAGATCCAGAATTTAATATCTGGTACAAAAGATGTATTACCGAAGCTATAAACAGAAGGTGTGTATAGGATTAACTGCACGTGTGGTAAATGTTATGTTTGGCAAACAGGACGAATGATCAGCATAAGACTAAAAGAACATCAGAAAAATATAACACTCAATTGATTTTGATAATGTTGAAGTTTTGAGCAAAACTAGCTAATACTGGCAAAGACTAATTAGAGAATCTATCGAAATTGAAAGAAATCAAAATAACTTTAACCGTTCGGTTAGCTACCGTCTAAGTGCTGCGTGGAAGCGAATCATAAAATAATATTATTTAAATGCATGCCTACAAAGGGCAGCGTACTTCAATCGGGATTACCGTTGGTAGGGCTATTTAATAAACACAATAGACAGGAAGGACAAGTTCAAAGGGCTCGCATAAGGCACATGCATCATGTACGTTGCCTCTGTAATCCCCCCCCCCACATTGTGCAAGAGCGCAGAAGGTGGTCAACACATCTACGCCTCTATATAAGGAACGAAACAGGTGGACTTCTCCACAAATCTGGCTGTCGCCTGATGAAGCTGGTTGTAATTACTGGCGAAACGTCGTACTCAGATTGTAAATGTTGTGGCTTGGCTCTTCAACACACCAGCGTGCTGCTACTAGTGACGAATTGGCCACGTTCTGTTTACGTGACAACCATTACTAGTTGGCTGTGTCGGGTGGTGGCGGGTTTAAAGACACATTTATATATTTACGCGATCTAACCCAAAAACCTCTCATGGATGACAATGGAGATAACGATGATGCTGGTGATCAGGATAATGATGGTGACAACAAAGAAGACAACCAGTGTAATGTTTGTATAATGACAATGACGACGATGACGCTTTGTCGTACCTTGCCGATGGGCCGCACGAGCACGACACGTGACTTCTTAGTGACCACCTGCTTTGAGGAAACGTGGTGCTCGATGAGCTGCACGATGGATGCGTAGCCGTCGCCCTCAAACTTGAACAGGTTCTGCGCCGAGACAACGCCACAAGCACGCGCGCAAGGGAAGCCGTTGGGCAAACCGAATTGGTCGCACGTTGACACAAACCCCATTGTCCACAGTAGAAGACAACCCGCTCGGCGAATTTACAGCGACGTGCGACTCATCGTCACGTGACACGTCTGCGAACTCGCAATTGGTAGTTACGATCCTGACGTGGATAGGGCTTGGAGTTAACCAGCAAGAGGGCTGGGGACAGAGGGGTGCTCTGATTGTGCGACTGCTTGCTCAGATGTGGGCAAAGTAATTTGGGGGACGAGTAGGCTACGTGACTTCCGAGAGCAATTTGGATGTGAAACTGATCGCTCAGGAGCGGACGTGCGTCTAGGACGTTGTTCTTAGAGGTGGTCCGGTGGCTCAGAGGTCAAAGATGCCGAGCCGGCACCACTGGGACCCTGGGTTTGAGTCCGGGTTCCTACCAAATGTGATTAAAGTGTAGTAGGTTGATGATCTCAGCCCAGTCACCAATGACGAGAAGAAGAAAAAAACATCACATACAATTTGTTTTGCATTTAAATTGATATTTCAGAATTTTAAATATCCGTTTGACTCTCAGGTGGCAAGGCAGATGGGAAATTGCTATCATGTGTGGAACAGAGGTCACAGTAATATCCTCTTCCAATTTGTAAATGGCGAGAAAAGCCCATCATAACAGAATAGGATTGCAGTTTGGACAACGACGCGTCTCCAACAAGATGCACAAAGGTGTATAATGCTCAAAGTCTTTGTGCATTGTGCAAAAACCATCAGCAGTTCATGAAGAAGTGCATTGTGGTCCTCGTCCGAGGTCACCATGAAACTAAATTTGAGTAAAAGCGACCAACTGACAGCAGCAGTGATGCAGAGGTAACCAAATGTGGACCGCTGTCATCCTTATTAGGACTCATCAGTCACCAATACTCATTGGTGCTGTTATTATTATATATCAAAGCTATATAGTTCAGTGGACATTACCTCGTAAAATGAAAAAAAAATGTATTACACTGGTTTAAGCAGGAACGTATCACCGAGTCTCAAGACTCTCTCTTTCAGGAGGGTCCTGCCAAGTTTCACAGTAAGCCGGGGGGGGGAGGGGTGGGATGGTGCTTACGTGCAATCCTGAGGCATTGGGATGTTTAGGCCAGCAGCGGTCAACATTGCTCTCGGCTCCAAAGCCCACGCACCCCCGCCCCCAAACTCACGTCGGTATTCTGTATGATGAAGTGGCGGCACTGGCCCCCCGCCATGGCGGAGAGCACGTACTCGCCCGGCTTGCCGTGGCTCTCGCGCACCAGGAAGTCCCCCTCGGAGCTCACCAGCCGCTGGGCCTCCTGCCGCGGGATGGCACCGTGGAACCACTCCTGCGCATCCAGCGGGCGCGTCGGCAACGCCTGCGGGGTTACAGGCACAGCCCCTGCAATCAACTCGCTCGCTCATTGCCTCGTGCCACCGCTGGCTTTTCGGCCTTCCCTTCCACACCGGTTAAAGGCGGGGGTACCCACGCTTTACTCCACCGTACGCGACCTGCCCAATCATAAGGCATAAGACCCATTAACCACTGCCGGGTGGGACAGAGGCCGGGGGATTTAAGAAACGTGCACAAACGTTTCAACTGCTATACTCTTTGGTTCTTTCAGTAAAATCACGTAGGAAAATCTTAACAGATCAACTGCTGTGCCGAGAGTTGAAGCCGTCGGCCTCTGCATTGCAGGTCATCCTCCATCCGCTCACTCCTCCCCCTTCTTGTCCCTCCTCCGACTGTCAATCTACTGCTAGATGAGGGCAATCCCATGCACCACCGAGTGAGGAGTAGCACTTGGCAATCGTCCTTCTCCATCTCTTCACCCACTACCTCCTCCCCTTCCTCCTCCAATTATTCCCCTCCTCATCTTCCCATCCTAAAACTCAAAACTATTCTTATTTACCAGGTAAGGCCAACTGAGCTGCTATATAGCTCTTGTTCCAGAAGTAACGTGGCCATCACAAATGATAGCTCAACGAAGTGGCTTATCATCACCTGGAAATGTATTGCAGCCAAACAATCTAAATGCGCGATGTTGATTCTAAATATGGATGGAAGAACCCGAGCACCTGGAGAAATGTCCACGCTACCATACGAAGATAGACTTGCAAACCTCAAATACACAGGCGTCAGGGTCAGGATCGAACCCACGGCCTCTTGCATACCAGGCAAGGTAGTTAACATTTCGTGACCATGGAACCATATTTAATATCCTTCCCTCCTTTCAATTGCTACTCCTCTCATGCCCAATTTCATCCCCCGACTCTGCTCTGCCCATCTTGTTCACTCCACTGCTGGATGAAGGCCTTCCCCACGCCGTATCGGTCGTAAGGGTTATCTGACAACACATTCATTACGTCAATATGGACTGAAGGGGAGCGGGTGATGGAGGGGGGGGGGACCCAGGATCCGTTCAGATATCACTCGCCACTGATGTTAGCTGTGGCCGGGAATCATAGAACTATGGGGCGACACGTTCACAGAGCCGCGTGCCAACCACTGCCTTACTTGGCTCCAATTAAAGTTGCGTGACGTACTCATCACAACAAGAGTCGCGTTCAGAGATGCGATAGAGGCTTTTAATGGAGTGCCGTGACGAGCGAATTACGAACGAAACCGTCATCGGTTACCTTGTTTGTGGGCGACGGCTGCAGGGAGGAGGAGGAGGAGATAGAGAAAGAAGCGGCAATCAATTGAGGCATTGCAGAACAAAGCACAGCCACAGACACCACTCGAGAATTCGCTGCGTCAGTTTGTTTCGTTGCGAGAGATTTAAATCCCTTTGGCCAGGGTGATGAAGAGTGTGTTACCATGTCAAAAGAATTCCACGCGTTCAGTTTATGACCAGGTTTCTCTGTAGCTCCGGGTAAATAACAGCATTGGCGATGTAACGTTTTGCTGCCCTGCACGAGCTTGCATTTAGTGTAAAAAAATTCGGCTTGACTTGATGTATTTATATAATTTGTATTATTTATTTATAGAATTTTCGTGACTTTCTTGCCTTTTCTCTATTTTGCACTCTGTTTGTTTTGTATTGTTTGTTGTTGCTGTAACTTGCCGACCCACCCCTACTGGCCATCTGTGGAAAAAAGAGCTTCATAGCTCATCAGATTTATCCAGTCGAATTAAAGATTCTGAAAATAACCAGATATCTTACACGTGGTGTGGGTCATGCGTAAGTCGATCGTAACCGATAATAGATAACATAATTAATAACACAAACCATAATTAATTAAATCTTGACTTAAAAGCTTTCGTGACTGCAAGAATTCATATTTGCCAAGACAAAGGTACTCTGCAAACCCATTGGCTATCAGCAAAGATTCGTTCATGAAGCCATCCAGATATATAAACACAGACACAATTTCAACCGAGAAGATGGGTACAAACTGAGCAATCAAGGACGTTAATCACCAGTTTAGGTCATAACTGGCTGTGATGTTCCTATCCTACCTACCTATGTTAGCAGTTATTTTGGACTCTCCGAGTTACATTCACTAACACAGCCAACCTTTAGGTGTGTTAAAAAATGGCGGCTTGCCACTGCGTCGTCCGGGCCCGAGCCGAGCTTACATTTACATTTACAAGCAAGTTTCTCTCTCCTACTCGCTTCTACATTAACATTAGCTGCTCCGCCCATCTCTAAACCTTTATAAACAGCCTGTCTCAGCAGATTTCCCTCTTTTTCACCTGAAGACGATTGCTTGCGTTGCGGTCGAAACGTCGTGATTTAGATTTTGTTATTTTTTCTATCTACATGGCTTTACTGAAATACCTAAAGAACATAATTAATAACAACGCTTACTTCATTAACATTTACGTACATAAATATATTTTACATTAATAACATCAACATGTCAGTGCACGCGTCTGTATAATTGTGTGTATGTGTATACATGTGTGTACGTATAAATGTACGTATGTGTGTGGGTGTGTGAGCGGGCGTATGTGCATGTATTTTGTGAGCGGTAGCATCGTGGTGAGCGTGCGGTGCTTCGAACCCGGCGACCTGAGTTTGATTCCTGCTCATGGCTAACAGCGGTGACGAATATATGAACTGGTCCTGGGCATACCCTAGCTCCACTCAGCCTCAAATAAGTACCTGGTGCAGTTTCTAAACATTACCACTAGGGAGACGAAGGCTGTCGGGCATGGTGCTGGCCACCCACCCCCATGCGTACCGTTCCGCCAGTCATAGGTGCTCGCAAACAGCACTTGCTCCAAAAGTCTTTTATGACTATACGTGGGATTGTTGTCTTGTGTGCGTGTATGATTGCGCACGCTTGTGTAAGTGAATGTGTGGAATGGTGACCGCGAGCGTGAATTTAACTCTGGCAAACAGGGTTTAATACCCACTCACGGCCAACATCGGTGATGCATACATGAACCGGTCCTTGGCCTCTGCTAGGTTGACTTAGCCTTAAATGAGCAGCTAGTGCTGCGGTGTATAAACAGAGTACTGTGGGGAGACAAAAGTAGACAGGCATGGTGTTGGCCACCCACTCACTTGTGTACCATGCCGACCTTTATCGCTGCTTACTAACTCAACAGTCTGGTAAAGGCTATAGAGCGATTTTTCATGTCTTGTGTGCATAGTGTACACCTGTACCGTTGGCTTTGAGAACTTAAATATCCCCGTGATGGACTGCTTGAGATCCAGGGTCATCGCCTTCATCCCATCCTAAACCGACACCAACAACAACAACAGCAGCAGCATGGGTGACAGCACAACTGCAGTGACGCTACAGGCACGATGCTTGGGAGACCCAACGCGCGAGCCACCGTGACGTTCATGCTCGGCCGCACGGCATATGCCCACGCGTGCTCACTGCATGGCCACCGGATCGCCATGTTCAGTCAACAGCGGCCGTACGGGGGGGTGGGTGGCATGACCAATGTTCACAGGTTCAAGCTCTAACGGCCGACCCCAGTTAATGCTGCGAGTGTTAACAAGTACGGACCATACCGCTTCACATCGGAAGTTAAGGCTCTTGTAATGTTTTTGGAAGAACAGAGCAATCATCAACGATTACAGGCGCCTTTGTGTTAGCACTGCGCCACAACGATGCCGCAAATAGCCAAATGTGCCAGCACGTGGAGCAACAGCTCGGTTACCAAAGCGGTGTCCGTCATGTGGAACGAAATGTCAAGGCGCTCCGTGGTGGCCCGTATGAAATTTATAATGTACAATACAGGTATCCCTCGATTGACGAAAGGGATGCAGTCTTCAAAAAAACCCATTCTTAAAACGAAATGTCGGAATCTTGATAAGAAGCTTTCGTGACTGCAGGAATCCATACTCTTTTGTTCTTTCGTTAAAGTCATGTAGGTAGAAAATAAAATAAATCACGACGTTTCGGGTGCAACACAAGCGTCCGTCATCAGGTGGGAAAGCATGGTCTGCTGCTGAGGCAGACTGTTGTAAAAGGTTTGCAATGGGTGTAGCCCAAGGGTCATAAAGAAGTGGCCGGGGCCAGTGATGTTAATGTGAGAAATTAGCATGTAACTGTAAGATAAGAGAGCGGCCTCCTCGACAAGGGCACGGAAGTGGCTACACCCATTGCAAACCTTTTAAAACAGTCTGCCTCAGCAGCAGACCATGCTTTCCCACCTGATGACGGACGCTTGTGTTGCGCCCGAAACGTCGTGATTTATTTTATTCCTACGTGACTTTACCGAAATAACTAAAGAGTATGAAATGTTGTCAATCGGAATGGCTTTTCCTATTAATTTAACATAAAAGTATACACACCTATATCACTTTTCACAGTATAAAAATAATAATAAAGAACGTAAATATTAAAACAATTGAATAATAAATTCCAAAAAATAACCTTTTCAGGGAACTCACCAAAAGATCTGCTACATGTTAGAATGACTGCCAAGGTGATGTGGAGGTGTTACTGTTGCACTGTAGGGATACTGTGATGCTGTCGCGGATGGGTTCTTGTTTGATGATCTTGTGCCGTGTGCCGGAGTGAAATTTATCAATTGCGTAAATACGAAATTTTGGAAAACCGAGGGTTAACCTGTACGTATAACGAGCAGTGCCGTGAACGCCAAAAACGTTGGGACA